>NW_022263605.1:0-48903 GCF_002021735.2 Oncorhynchus kisutch
GGTTCTTATGTATCACATGCTTCTTACTTTGCTCCAGAAGAAGCAAAGCTGGAGAGTCATGTATCTGGTTTTTCTGCCTATTTTTCTTCAATTGGTTTGTGTCTTTGTGGTTCAACTCCACTCTAGCACACAGAATAATGTAAATGTTTATGTTTTTAATAGTTTTCCTTTTACTGTGCTGACAAGTAAAGATGGTTTAATTTCACCATGCGTTGGAACAGCATTGGAACGTTTGCCTTGTCTGTCTCTTGTCTCCCCAATCGCAGGCAGGGCGCACCAAGTGTCTACCGAAAGCTTTGGCGTTGGGATTATGCTGTGCTTTTGTTCATTGGCAACTTCAACAAGGCAATACTTTTACTACAAGTGACTTTTGGTGTAGATTTAAATGTAGGCAAGGAGGCTTGTGGCAGTATTTAATAACAATATCACTGTATGATTTGGTTTTTCAGGCTCATTACACATATGAAAATGCCAATAATGGACCCACACATACGCCTTATGTAAAAGGATATTTCTAATTCTAAAATTTGTATAAAAAAAGGTAATCAAAATGTATAGACAGATAGATATATTGATTACGTAAGTATTCAACCTCTTGAGTCAATACATGTTAATAATATCACCTTTGGCAGCAATTACAGCAGAGAGTCTTTCTAGGCACATTTTTTGCAGTATTACTTGTAGAGGTCGACCGATTAATCGGAATGGCGCATTAATTAGGGCCGATTTCAAGTTTTCATAACAATCGGCAATATTTTGGACACCTATCATGGCCGATTACATTGCACTCCACGAGGAGACTGCGTGGCAGATGCAGAATGACTATCGGTTATGCGAGTGCAGCAAGGAGCTATGGTAAGGTGCTAGCTAGCATTAAACGTATCTTTTTTTTTAAATTAATCTTAACATAATCACTAGTTTAACTACACATGGTTGATGATATTACTAGTTCATCTAGCTTGTCCTGCGTTGCATATAATCGATGCGGTGCCTGTTAATTTATCATTGAATCACAGCCCACTTCGCAAACAGATGATTTAACAAGCGCATTCGTGAAAAAAGTACTGTCGTGGCACCAATGTGTACTTAACCACAAACATCAACGCCTTTCTTAAAATCAATACACAAGTATAATTTTAAACCTGCATATTTAGTTAATATTGCCTGCTAACATGAATTACTTTTAACTAGGGAAATTGTGTCACTTCTCTTGCGTTCATTGCATGCAGAGTCAGGGTAACAGTCAACAGTTTGGCCCCTGGCTCGTTGCGAACTAACTTGCCAGAATTTATGACATAACATTGAAGGTTGTGTAATGTAACAGCAATATTTAGACTGATGGATGCCACCCGTTAGATAAAATACAGAACGGTTCGGTATTTCACTGAAAGAATAGATGTTTGTTTTCGAAATGATAGTTTCCGGATTTGACCATATTAATGATGTAAGGCTCGTATTTCTGTGTGTTTTTATATTTTAATTAAGTCTATGACATGATAGAGCAGTCTGACTGAGCGGTGCTAGGCAGCAGCAGGCTGGTAAGCATTCATTCAAACAGCACTTTCCTGCGTTTGCCAGCAGCTCTTCGCAATGCTTCAAGCATTGCGCTGTTTATGACTTCAAGCCTATCAACTCCTGAGATTAGGCTGGCAATGCTAAAGTACCTATTAGAACATCCAATAGTCAAAGGTATATGAAATACAAATGGTATAGTGAGAAATAGTCCTGTAAATAACTGCAACCTAAAACTTCTTACCTGGGAATATTGAAGACCCATGTTTAAAAGGAACCACCAGCTTTCATACGTTCTCATGTTCTGAGCAGGGAACTTAAAATGGACCGAGGTAAAGACAATTTCAGTTGGATATTCAACGGATATTCGTCTGTAGTTTTCATTACGTCCACCAACAGCAGGTAGGGACCGTCAACATAGTGACAAATCAAATGTTTCAAATTTCAATAGCTCTTTAAACATTACTCCTAACACTTTCAAAACTGGTTGTTTGCTAACCGATGGCATAGACACACATTGCACACCCTTTAGTTTGTCCATTTTCATCTCACATGGTTTTACATTAATTTTTCAAAATGTAGAATTTCAATATTTCAATAGCTCCTTGGCCATGTGACCTAATGACTTCAAACAGGGTTCAGAATGTCCACTCAGTGGCCCTACACAGTGCACACCCTTTAGTTTGTCCATTTTTTTTTTATCTCACATGAATTTTTTTTATTAAAGAAAAGGGTAAACACAACACTGGACTGAACCCCCTAATTGTCAAACTAATATTAATGTACAACAATATAGATGATACATAACTAGGTTATGCAATATGGGTGTATATCCACTGCATGCTTCTTAGGTGTGTAATTGACATGACCAAGGAGCTATTGCAAATTTGAAACGATGAGAAATGTCTGTTACACCGCGTGATTTTACAGTACACAAACAAGAGTGTGCAATATAGAAGGGCAGTCAGCAGACATTAGGTCACATAACCAAGGAGCTATTGAAATTTTACATTTTGAAAATTCATGTAATACATTTAGAAAATTCATGTAAAAACGTGTGTGATGAAAATGGAAAAACTAAAGGGGTGTTCAATATGTAGGCTCACTCAGTGGACATTCTGAACCTTGTTTGAAGTCACTAGGTCACACGACCAACATGAATCTTTACATTTTGAAAAATGTATGTAAAGTCTTGTGAGATGAACACTGACAAACTAAAGGGTGTGCAATATAGAAGGGTAGTCAGTGGACATTCTGAACCTTGTTTGAAGTCAGTAGGTCACATACCAAGAAGCTATTGAAATTTGAATGTAAAAAATGTTTGTACTTTGTTTTACGCTCCCTAACTAATTCAACTAGGAATACAAAATGCTGCTCACATTTCATGTTTATTAGCTTGAATTAGTGTCCAAATCGTGAAAATAAGACCTGTGCAATGTTGTGCGCAATTTTTCCAACATCATGCCACTATTTGGAGTCTGTGGCTCAATTGGTTTGAAAGCTATTGAGGTTTGAAAGCGCAAACATCCGTCGAATATCCAACTTTGAAACTGTCTTTACCTCGGTCTTAAACGTTAGCTTTTTTACATGGCACATATTGCACTTTTACTTTCTTCTCCAACACTCTGTTTGTGCATTATTTAAACCAAATTGAACATGTTTCATTATTTATTTGAGACTAAATTGATTTGATTTATGTATTATATTAAGTTAAAATAAGTGTTCATTGTTCATTCAGTATGTTGTAATTGTCATTATACAAATATATATATATATATATGAAAATTGGCAGATTAATCGGTATCGGCTTTATTTGGTCCTCCAATAATCGGTATCAGCGTTGAAAAATCTAAATCGGTCGACCTCTAATTACTTGTGCCTTATTGCAAACAGGATGCATGTTTTGGAATATTTTTATTCTGTACAAATTTCCTTTTCACTATGTCATTTAGGTTAGTATTGTGGAGTAACTACAATGTAGTTGATTCATCCTCAGTTTTCTATCACAGCCGTTAAACTGTTTTAAAGTCACCATTGGCCTCTGTGAAATCCCTGAGCGGTTTCCTTCCTCTCCGGCAACTGAGTTAGGAAGGACGCCTATATCTTGGTACTGACTGGGTATTTTGATACACATCCAAAGTGTAATTATGAACTTCACCATGCTCAAAGGTATATTCAATGTCTGTTTTTTTACCCACCTACCAATAGGTGCACTTATTTGTGAGGCATGGGAAAACCTCCTCTGATACAGGTCCCATCTCCCTTTCATTTGAAACAATTGGGTGGATTGAACTGTCAACATTTCTGCAAGCTTTCATATATTTGGTTCTGATTGATCAATTTTTTAAAAATTGAGCTTGGAAGCTCATTGTTTAAAGAAACAATGTTTAGACTCAAACCGCATACACATATGTCTAACCATTGGACCCAATGACTTTATCTGTGATGGCAAACGTATCATATAATGTTGTTTAGGTGTAACATTGTGGTCTGGAAAAAGCTCCTTCCAATGTTTCAAATGATTTTCAATGAGTAACTTCAACCTAGACACAGTCACAATGGAAAGAACAAGTGCAAATACCATCTGTACAATCTTTATTTGCTCAATTATCAGTTGTATATATGCATTGACTTCCAAACTTTCCAAAACAAATGGCAATATCCTTATCAGGACAAGCATTTGCCCAGATGACTGTTTTTGTTTACCATCAAGACGATTCAAAACACATTTGATTTCCAATGGGCTATGCCCTCCAGAATCACATGCATAATTATTATAAATATGATTATAATTGCGGAGTTTGTTGCATGATATCAAAGGCTGGGAATTCAACTAACTTGCTCCTTCTATTGATCCCATATGTTGTTCTCAGGCTGTTGCGTAGCAAGTCCGTCTGTGCCTTTTCTATTTCATCACACTGTCTGATATGCTTCTCCAATGTCCTTTTAGTATATGCATCCTCAATTAAGTGTGACTGCATGTCCTCAAAAGAACACTCCCAGTGTGTGCACTTACTGTAGGCAAAGTCCACACCCTCTTTGAACCCTGCTAGTTTATGTTGTGCCAGGGTGTCTCCACAGAGAGAGACCATGGCACCATATATCGTTTTCTCTCCGTTAATAGTTAGCATTTAACCCCACTGTACAATGAATGCATCCATGTCTTCCTTGATTCTATTCAATATTACATCTACACCAGATTGACAGAGGTCTGCTGATCTAGCCATGGCAAGTAGCCTGATAGCAGCCAGTTTAGACCTGTATTTTGGATTTATATTTCCTAGGGTGTAGTACACCATTAACAACTTGGTTGTTGATGCAAAGGATCCTAAATGGATTACAGATCTCTATTTCATCCATGTACAGAACAATCTGCAATGCATTTGGTTTCTCTGAAAAAATAGGGATGTGATTTTAGAAGAGCACCATCAACAATGTCATGAAAAAAAAAACATTCCTTGCACATCTGGGGTCTTTTTTCAATCAGACAAAATCCTTGGGTGTGATAAGAACTGTTCTAGACTTTTGACTAATGTTACATATTAAAATAATTTGTCTTTGATGAAAATGACTTTTGATCCTCCACATTTCATCCTGCATATGGTTTGAGCAATGTGAATTTCCTCTGCATCCAAACAGCTAAACTGCTTCTTAATAACACTGTCCTGTCTAAATGTTGTTGCAACGCCAAAAAAAGGCTCATGAAATTGTCAATTGCATCTTTTTCAAGAAGACCTGATGTACATCCTGAATGCTTCTTTAGCACTGCCTCCATCTGCTTCCCGAGGTTGTCCAATAGTGATGATTGATATTGCTGTACCCCAGCAACAATGTCATTCACACCTTTCTGAAAGAGAAAGAGAGAAAGAGAGGTGGGGATATCATCAATCATGTATACCTATGATATTCAGATTTGCTTATGACATATCATTAACATAAGCCTAGTGGTTCGAGCGTTGGACTAGTAACCGAAAGGTTGCAAGTTCGAATCCCGAGCTGACAAGGTACAAATCTGTCGTTCTGCCCCTGAACAGGCAGTTAACCCACTGTTCCTAGGCCGTCATTGAAAATGAGAATTTGTTCTTAACTGACTTGCCTAGTAAAATAAAGGTAAAAAAAAAATAATAGGGATCAACAATAGTAAGGTGGACAACCTAGCACTGAGAATGAACTCAACCATCACTGAACCACTACAAAATGCTCTACATAATGTAACAAACCAAACACTGTGCTCTGCTCAGAAAAAGCATCTTACCTGTAGACGATGACGATGCTTGGCTCTGGCATTTATCACAAAAGTATCCTGACATGTGCAGGCTGGACATTACTAGTTCATGACAAGTATAATGTTTGTGACAGGAGAAGTGGTTGCGAAGACCGACTATGAATGCTATCAGTAAATCTAAGTAGTTCAAAAAATATGGTCAATGTCAGTAGATTGCCACCAACCGAGTAACTTACTTGTTGTACTGTGACAGCTCCATGTTGGTTAATGCCCCTTTTCCCTTCATCTGAGTCAGGTGTATGGAGTTGCTGATCAGTGATGCTGGAGTTAGCTAGAAGCTGATCGGGTTGAATGTTGTCCGGTGTACCACACATCAAAGAAACAGATGATTTTGAATTGGACTTAGTTTCACCAATAGTTCTATTTAAGTGTTTGTTCCTATTTATCATCGATTATTTTCACATTAACCCAGCTTTAACCATAAGAGTCATTATGGCTAAAATGATCGAATAGCCTAATGGACAGTATGACTTGGTCCGTGTTTCGTCCATTCATTAAAAAAATAAAAAAAATATCCAGAGAACAAAAAAAATGCTAGCTAGCTACTTACTTGTTCCGGTGGTGCTTGGCTTTCCTCCGATGGCTGTTCGTCTGGTCGGGTGCAATCAAGTAGGTGTTGAAGATGTTCTCTTTACATGATGGAAGGAATTGTACACTCTATATTCCTCCGTGCATCCGTCAATACCACAGAGCAACCAGAAATCAGGGCTGCGACTGTGCAAACTATTGATATGGCTCAATAACAGTTTCAATAAAAAGGCAATAAAAACGCAGCAGATAACGCACCGTCAAAGCATCTTGAACGTTACTAAAAGCAAACGCAAGTAAAACGTTCCCACTGCTTTCGATGAAATGGGCAGAAAGAAATGAAAATGATGTTCACAAGTATATATTATACAACCAGTAATTGATTGGATGTAGAGTAGAGAACAACTATACATGTATCACTCCGCTGTACAAGTGTTCTAATAACCGTAAATTACATTAACGATCGTTATCTATCTTAAATTGTAACAAACCGCAAAGATGAACTTATTTCCACAAATAACATTTGAGTTAAATATGAATGGTCGTCAGGAGAGGACGGTAACGTGTAGACCTACACAAAGTAGCATTAGCAAGCTAGTGTGTAGGAAAATGTATATGTGGTGCTTGGCAACAATCCAGTCCCAGACCAGTTGGGGAACTATGTGTGTTGGCAGAGCCAAATAAATAATTAAATAAATAAACAAATCATAATCAGTTGTCGCTTATTACTGTTAACTAATAAATTGCGCTTGTTGAACTGTTGTATAAAGCAATATCACACTCGAGGTCGTGCTGTTATATTGAATATTATTATCTACCTACGACCGAATCACAGCCTTGTTGATATTCAGCACTCCCTCTCAGGTGATTTTGCTGAACTGACGTACGTTCATCCCATTATCTAGCTCAATAAGGGAGGTGTTGATGAATTTCTACATGAGACCAAGTTGAAACACTGGACAGGGTGGATCAGGTATAGGTATAGTAAGGCAGTTTATTTTACAGAGTAGAGATATCTGGCATAGCGTGCTGCACGGACTCTCGTTCGTCTGGCTCTTATAGGGAACCTTCAGAAAAGAGCCCCGATACATTGTGTGCAGTTCATTTTATGCATGGGTATGACGTAGGTAGATTCTGGTAGATCAGGCCTCTGGTAGGTTGCTGGTAGTCGATTGGCAGTTCCCTCGACTGGTGTCGCCGCCATTGGCAGTTGGAAGAGTTCTTTGTCTTTGGAGCCCATTCCCAGGGGAGGGGGTGTGTGAGTGTGTGTATGGTGTGCGTTCCTGTCTTGGCAAGTCTGTGTGTGCACCCAAATGCAGCACTGTTGGATACCTGGCAGCCAAAGTGCAAACATCTGACACTCAAAATAGGAGGGATGTGCTTCATCCAGATCAATCAGGGCAACATGTGTCTGCTTATATCGTTTCATTTCTGGTTTCGAAATTGTTTAATGTGATTTATAACACAAACAATTTGTTGTTTGTTAGGAATCTGTGAAGAAGCAGCTTTTGAAAAGGATTCAGAATGTGACAACCCCCAAAAAGAAGCAGGGAGTGACCCCTTCAAGAAAGAGGCCACGAAGCCTTAGATTTCAGAGCAGCCAGGAGATGTCCACTGATGAGACTTGACGAATCCACCTTCTCAACCCTGATCTTGGAGAGATCCCCACTATCTAGATGCAGCACCCCAGTTGGGTGGTAAGTACACAAATTCAAATAGTGGATAGTGTTTCCGTATAAATGCAACTTCTACTACTACTCTAAATGAGGGACTAGAAACAAAGTGACTATTTAGTCTTCAGTGTTTCCTGTGGAATGAGAGGTTTGGGGGGGTAGTACCAGCGGAATCACTGGTCTTAATTTCAGTCTACATTTTTAAATGTTAATTGGTCGGGTTTGTTAGGTTTTCTGGCATCAGAAACTACTGAGAGCCTACAGAACCAGTCGAGAGACATAATACAACTCTACAGGAGATGTACAAAACCAAGGCCAGACCCAACCAGAAGGATGTTTCCGAGCTCCTCGACCTTGAATTCCAAGCAAGACGGGCCTTCATCGACTCTGAAGCTACTAAGGAGCAGGACAGGCCTACCAAGATGCTTCAGAGAACTGGATCATGTAAGCAAATGTATTAATTCTAAGTAGGCCAATGCTTCTTTAGCCTGGTTAACACCAGACCGAATCTCAAATGAGATATGGTGTGGGAACTGAGCAGCGTGAGAAGCCATAGCAGGGATGGGGGTAAACTATGGGTAAACTACTTCGGCAAATGCAAAAAGCAAGTGAGCTCGCGAGAATTCAGTCTGGTAGTAACCAGGCTAATGCTTCCTACGCCTCTAGCTAGATAGACATAGTTTTACACTGTCTGTCTGTCTGTCAGGTTATGGATGAACTCCGGCGGATCCTCAATCGAGGGAACTCCTGCTTCATACCTGAACTAAAAACAACAGGGCACACAGTTTTTTGGAGTGTTCAAAAAGGTCATGAAGCCACCGCTGCTGGACAAATGTAATTACTGGCTCTGTAGACAGTGGAGAATCCCATGACCAGTTTCATTTTTGTTTAAATAACTGGCTGCAGTAAATCAAATAAAATGTTAGTTTTTTTTTAACAGTGAAGCACTCAATCGCTATGATGAAGGCTTTACCAGATATATCCCATCACCTGTGGCTCCACTGATGACGTTAGGACATGCAAGTGAGGCTATGCTTCACATCCTTGAAGTAAGAAATGTGTGCAAGTATTAGAATTTCATAACATACAAAAAAAGTGTGAATTGTCTTTGTGGTCATATTTGTTTTTCTCTTTTTGTTTGTGTCAGTCTGCAGAAGACCCCAACACCTTTCTTCAGGCGAGACCACTCTTCAGCCCTGTCGTGATTGCTGTGTGAAACCAACTGCTTACTGGCTATTGGAACGATGCCTGTGGTGACCTTCCCAAAAGAGGACATCTATGCCAGCGTGACATATCTCATGGCATGGTATTACACCTTACATATCCCAAGTGCATTGCTACACTCCTCTCTGTGCTGCAGACAGAAGTCCTCTCGGACGCCATCCACGACCGGGACATGACTTCTTCATATAAAAGGCTATGGCTGAGTGGAAAAAGTTACTGACTAGGGTTGCCCAATAACAAAAAATAATTTCCAGTCCCGATTACAGAACTGTGTGTATTGGCCCATCCGAGAACCGATCCGATAACCTTTAAAATCGGCAGGGGCAGGGTGTTGTCGTTTATTATAAGAAGGTTTAAAGTACTGTTATGTTTGTTATCATCCCATTGGTATTACATTTTCACCTTGACCACCAATGGCCTTTGTTGTTGTTTATGCATCCTTTGTTCTGCCCATATCAGCCTCTGGATATACTGAGTCCTCAATAAAGTAGTGAAAAGAAATTAGATTCATTCTTTATTTAAGCAAGCCAATCTTGTTTCTAGTAGTATTACAAGTACATTTATCTTAGTCAGGTTTACTTATTTTAAGCACAATATGGTATTTTTCTGTAAATTCCTGGGCATATTGCCTTATTTCAGACGATTGCAATAGCATTGGATTCTAAATTTAAGCACATTTTCCAACATAATTGAGAAAATTATTCTTAAATATTCTTTGTATCCAGACAAATGACTTGTTTTTAGTCTGAACGCACTAGGTTTAAGATATCTGCGCTCTTTGAGACTAGATATTTTTAACTTGTTTAAAAAATCTTGGCGAGGAAAATTTTCCTGTTCTGTTGGCAGATAATTTGGCTTATTTTAGTAACATTTCCCTAACTGTATTGCTTTTTTTTCTTGATTTTTAGAGCGGACTTTTTGCAGTGTATATGTTGATTTGTTTAACACTTTTTGGGTACTACATGATTCCAAATGTGTTATTTCATAGTTTTGATGTGTAGACTATTATTCTACAATGTAGAATATCTCAAAGTGATGTACAGAAACCCAGCCTAAAACCCCAAACAGCAAGCAATGCAGGTGTAGAAGCACGGTGGCAAGGAAAAACTCCATAGAAAGGCCAAAAACTAGGAAGAAACCTAGTGAGGAACCAGGCTATGAGGGGTGGCCAGTCCTCTTCGGCTGCGCCGGGTGGAGATTATAACAGAACATTGCCGAGATTTTCAAACATTCATAGATGACCAGTAGGGTCAAATAATAATAATCACAGTAGTTGTAGAGGATGCAACAGGACAGCACCTCAAGAGTAAATATGAACAGTTTAGGGTTCCATAGCAAAATGTTTGTGTTAGGCTATAAAACAGATTGATCAAACAAAAGATCATTCATTGTGTAACAATGAGCATTTGGATTGCAAACAGATGAAGATCGTCAAAGGTAAACAATTTATTTTATTGCAGTATGTGATTTTGTTAGGCCTGTGCTGGTGTTGAAATGGTTGTTTTTTATGGGGCTCTATCCTCAGATAATCGCATCGTATTCTTTCGCAGTAAATGTTTTTAAAATCTGACAACGGGTTCGGATTAGAAGATTCTAGGCTTTCGATACATGTGACACTTTATTTTAATAAATGTTTAAAGACGATTTATGTAGCGCTCACCATATGTGGTTTGGAATTTCAGCCCGCTACCGGGTTCGTGCTCAGAGAGGTTAAGACTATTGACAACCTGAGGATGATTATAAAAATCGTTTGACATGTTTGACAAACTTATCGGTACTATGAGGATGTCTTCAGACTAAGCTGTTTTGGCTCTGGGAGTGTTTTGTCCACAGGTCGAACAGGTCATGGAAAATGCAAGTTCAGAAAGACAGCGTAGTGAAGAAATGTGAACATTAAAGCATCGCCCGAACAGGGACTTGAACCCTGTACCCTCAGATTAAAAGTCTGATGCTCTACCGACTGAGCTATCCGGGCTCTGCTTTTTCTTATTTTCATACACCTAACCTGCCGGGCAGAGGCACGTGCTGACGAGGGGGCATTGTCAGATGGTACAGTTCCCCAGAGAACCAGGTCTTCATTCCAAATGATACAGTCAACAAAATCTGAACTAGGCATCCCCTCCAAAAAACACATTGTACAAGACCTCGTGGCGCAAAGGTAGCGCGTCTGACTCCAGATCAGAAGGTTGCGTGTTCAAATCACGTCGTGGTCAGGGATTTTATGTGTGCAATATCTGCCTTCTTTACACAGCGAAGTCAATGAATCAGCACAAGAACCAATGTGGCTTTACAAAAACCACCAAACCAATGCTGCTTAAGATGATAATTGTCTCTCACAGAAGCATGGCACACTGCAAATTCCTAAATCAGATGATGCTGTGTGATTGACAGACTTAAATCAGTCTTCGAACAAGGAGTTTAACTTCTTTTGGCTTGGAGGCAGTATTTCGGCATATGGATGAGAAGCGTGCCCTGTTACTCAGACCCAGAAGCTCAGATATGCATATAATTGGTAGATGTGGATATTAAACACTCTAGTTTCCAAAACTGTTAAAATCGCGTCTGTGCGTATAACAGAACTGATACGGCAGGCAAAAACCTGAGGAAAATCAATCCAGGAAGTGGGATTTTTTTGATGTGGGTAGTTTTCAATTGAATGCCTATTGAGTTTCTAATGGGTTCGGACCCAGATTGCAGTTCCTATGGCTTCCACTAGATGTCAACAGTCTTTAGACATTCTTTCAGGCTTCTTATCTGAAAAATTAAGAAGAACGAGACCTTTCTGTCAGTGCTTAGGAAGCATGCAGTGCTGGTTTGCGAGCGTGACCGAGTGCGCACCCCTCGTTGTTTTTCCTTTCTATTGAATACGCTATTGTCCGGTTGAAATATGATCGATTATTAAGACAATCGACAACCTGAGGATTCATTTTAACATGGTTTGACAAACTTTATCGGTACTATGAGGATGTCTTCAGACTAAGCTGTTTTGGCTCTGGGAGTGTTTTGTCCACAGGTCGAACAGGTCATGGAAAGTCAAGGAAAATGCAAGTTCAGAAAGACAGCGTAGTGAAGAAATGTGAACATTAAAGCATCGCCCGAACAGGGACTTGAACCCTGGACCCTCAGATTAAAAGTCTGATGCTCTACCGACTGAGCTATCCGGGCTCTGCTTTTTCTTATTTTCATACACCTAACCTGCCGGGCAGAGGCACGTGCTGACGAGGGGGCATTGTCAGATGGTACAGTTCCCCAGAGAACCAGGTCTTCATTCCAAATGATACAGTCAACAAAATCTGAACTAGGCATCCCCTCCAAAAAACACATTGTACAAGACCTCGTGGCGCAAAGGTAGCGCGTCTGACTCCAGATCAGAAGGTTGCGTGTTCAAATCACGTCGTGGTCAGGGATTTTATGTGTGCAATATCTGCCTTCTTTACACAGCGAAGTCAATGAATCAGCACAAGAACTAATGTGGCTTTACAAAAACCACCAAACCAATGCTGCTTAAGATGATAATTGTCTCTCACAGAAGCATGGCACACTGCAAATTCCTAAATCAGATGATGCTGTGTGATTGACAGACTTAAATCAGTCTTCGAACAAGGAGTTTAACTTCTTTTGGCTTGGAGGCAGTATTTCGGCATATGGATGAGAAGCGTGCCCTGTTACTCAGACCCAGAAGCTCAGATATGCATATAATTGGTAGATGTGGATATTAAACACTCTAGTTTCCAAAACTGTTAAAATCGCGTCTGTGCGTATAACAGAACTGATACGGCAGGCAAAAACCTGAGGAAAATCAATCCAGGAAGTGGGATTTTTTTTGATGTGGGTAGTTTTCAATTGAATGCCTATTGAGTTTCTAATGGGTTCGGACCCAGATTGCAGTTCCTATGGCTTCCACTAGATGTCAACAGTCTTTAGACATTCTTTCAGGCTTCTTATCTGAAAAATTAAGAAGAACGAGACCTTTCTGTCAGTGCTTAGGAAGCATGCAGTGCTGGTTTGCGAGCGTGACCGAGTGCGCACCCCTCGTTGTTTTTCCTTTCTATTGAATACGCTATTGTCCGGTTGAAATATGATCGATTATTAAGACAATCGACAACCTGAGGATTCATTTTAACATGGTTTGACAAACTTTATCGGTACTATGAGGATGTCTTCAGACTAAGCTGTTTTGGCTCTGGGAGTGTTTTGTCCACAGGTCGAACAGGTCATGGAAAGTCAAGGAAAATGCAAGTTCAGAAAGACAGCGTAGTGAAGAAATGTGAACATTAAAGCATCGCCCGAACAGGGACTTGAACCCTGGACCCTCAGATTAAAAGTCTGATGCTCTACCGACTGAGCTATCCGGGCTCTGCTTTTTCTTATTTTCATACACCTAACCTGCCGGGCAGAGGCACGTGCTGACGAGGGGGCATTGTCAGATGGTACAGTTCCCCAGAGAACCAGGTCTTCATTCCAAATGATACAGTCAACAAAATCTGAACTAGGCATCCCCTCCAAAAAACACATTGTACAAGACCTCGTGGCGCAAAGGTAGCGCGTCTGACTCCAGATCAGAAGGTTGCGTGTTCAAATCACGTCGTGGTCAGGGATTTTATGTGTGCAATATCTGCCTTCTTTACACAGCGAAGTCAATGAATCAGCACAAGAACTAATGTGGCTTTACAAAAACCACCAAACCAATGCTGCTTAAGATGATAATTGTCTCTCACAGAAGCATGGCACACTGCAAATTCCTAAATCAGATGATGCTGTGTGATTGACAGACTTAAATCAGTCTTCGAACAAGGAGTTTAACTTCTTTTGGCTTGGAGGCAGTATTTCGGCATATGGATGAGAAGCGTGCCCTGTTACTCAGACCCAGAAGCTCAGATATGCATATAATTGGTAGATGTGGATATTAAACACTCTAGTTTCCAAAACTGTTAAAATCGCGTCTGTGCGTATAACAGAACTGATACGGCAGGCAAAAACCTGAGGAAAATCAATCCAGGAAGTGGGATTTTTTTTGATGTGGGTAGTTTTCAATTGAATGCCTATTGAGTTTCTAATGGGTTCGGACCCAGATTGCAGTTCCTATGGCTTCCACTAGATGTCAACAGTCTTTAGACATTCTTTCAGGCTTCTTATCTGAAAAATTAAGAAGAACGAGACCTTTCTGTCAGTGCTTAGGAAGCATGCAGTGCTGGTTTGCGAGCGTGACCGAGTGCGCACCCCTCGTTGTTTTTCCTTTCTATTGAATACGCTATTGTCCGGTTGAAATATGATCGATTATTAAGACAATCGACAACCTGAGGATTCATTTTAACATGGTTTGACAAACTTTATCGGTACTATGAGGATGTCTTCAGACTAAGCTGTTTTGGCTCTGGGAGTGTTTTGTCCACAGGTCGAACAGGTCATGGAAAGTCAAGGAAAATGCAAGTTCAGAAAGACAGCGTAGTGAAGAAATGTGAACATTAAAGCATCGCCCGAACAGGGACTTGAACCCTGGACCCTCAGATTAAAAGTCTGATGCTCTACCGACTGAGCTATCCGGGCTCTGCTTTTTCTTATTTTCATACACCTAACCTGCCGGGCAGAGGCACGTGCTGACGAGGGGGCATTGTCAGATGGTACAGTTCCCCAGAGAACCAGGTCTTCATTCCAAATGATACAGTCAACAAAATCTGAACTAGGCATCCCCTCCAAAAAACACATTGTACAAGACCTCGTGGCGCAAAGGTAGCGCGTCTGACTCCAGATCAGAAGGTTGCGTGTTCAAATCACGTCGTGGTCAGGGATTTTATGTGTGCAATATCTGCCTTCTTTACAACAGCGAAGTCAATGAATCAGCACAAGAACTAATGTGGCTTTACAAAAACCACCAAACCAATGCTGCTTAAGATGATAATTGTCTCTCACAGAAGCATGGCACACTGCAAATTCCTAAATCAGATGATGCTGTGTGATTGACAGACTTAAATCAGTCTTCGAACAAGGAGTTTAACTTCTTTTGGCTTGGAGGCAGTATTTCGGCATATGGATGAGAAGCGTGCCCTGTTACTCAGACCCAGAAGCTCAGATATGCATATAATTGGTAGATGTGGATATTAAACACTCTAGTTTCCAAAACTGTTAAAATCGCGTCTGTGCGTATAACAGAACTGATACGGCAGGCAAAAACCTGAGGAAAATCAATCCAGGAAGTGGGATTTTTTTTGATGTGGGTAGTTTTCAATTGAATGCCTATTGAGTTTCTAATGGGTTCGGACCCAGATTGCAGTTCCTATGGCTTCCACTAGATGTCAACAGTCTTTAGACATTCTTTCAGGCTTCTTATCTGAAAAATTAAGAAGAACGAGACCTTTCTGTCAGTGCTTAGGAAGCATGCAGTGCTGGTTTGCGAGCGTGACCGAGTGCGCACCCCTCGTTGTTTTTCCTTTCTATTGAATACGCTATTGTCCGGTTGAAATATGATCGATTATTAAGACAATCGACAACCTGAGGATTCATTTTAACATGGTTTGACAAACTTTATCGGTACTATGAGGATGTCTTCAGACTAAGCTGTTTTGGCTCTGGGAGTGTTTTGTCCACAGGTCGAACAGGTCATGGAAAGTCAAGGAAAATGCAAGTTCAGAAAGACAGCGTAGTGAAGAAATGTGAACATTAAAGCATCGCCCGAACAGGGACTTGAACCCTGGACCCTCAGATTAAAAGTCTGATGCTCTACCGACTGAGCTATCCGGGCTCTGCTTTTTCTTATTTTCATACACCTAACCTGCCGGGCAGAGGCACGTGCTGACGAGGGGGCATTGTCAGATGGTACAGTTCCCCAGAGAACCAGGTCTTCATTCCAAATGATACAGTCAACAAAATCTGAACTAGGCATCCCCTCCAAAAAACACATTGTACAAGACCTCGTGGCGCAAAGGTAGCGCGTCTGACTCCAGATCAGAAGGTTGCGTGTTCAAATCACGTCGTGGTCAGGGATTTTATGTGTGCAATATCTGCCTTCTTTACACAGCGAAGTCAATGAATCAGCACAAGAACTAATGTGGCTTTACAAAAACCACCAAACCAATGCTGCTTAAGATGATAATTGTCTCTCACAGAAGCATGGCACACTGCAAATTCCTAAATCAGATGATGCTGTGTGATTGACAGACTTAAATCAGTCTTCGAACAAGGAGTTTAACTTCTTTTGGCTTGGAGGCAGTATTTCGGCATATGGATGAGAAGCGTGCCCTGTTACTCAGACCCAGAAGCTCAGATATGCATATAATTGGTAGATGTGGATATTAAACACTCTAGTTTCCAAAACTGTTAAAATCGCGTCTGTGCGTATAACAGAACTGATACGGCAGGCAAAAACCTGAGGAAAATCAATCCAGGAAGTGGGATTTTTTTTGATGTGGGTAGTTTTCAATTGAATGCCTATTGAGTTTCTAATGGGTTCGGACCCAGATTGCAGTTCCTATGGCTTCCACTAGATGTCAACAGTCTTTAGACATTCTTTCAGGCTTCTTATCTGAAAAATTAAGAAGAACGAGACCTTTCTGTCAGTGCTTAGGAAGCATGCAGTGCTGGTTTGCGAGCGTGACCGAGTGCGCACCCCTCGTTGTTTTTCCTTTCTATTGAATACGCTATTGTCCGGTTGAAATATGATCGATTATTAAGACAATCGACAACCTGAGGATTCATTTTAACATGGTTTGACAAACTTTATCGGTACTATGAGGATGTCTTCAGACTAAGCTGTTTTGGCTCTGGGAGTGTTTTGTCCACAGGTCGAACAGGTCATGGAAAGTCAAGGAAAATGCAAGTTCAGAAAGACAGCGTAGTGAAGAAATGTGAACATTAAAGCATCGCCCGAACAGGGACTTGAACCCTGGACCCTCAGATTAAAAGTCTGATGCTCTACCGACTGAGCTATCCGGGCTCTGCTTTTTCTTATTTTCATACACCTAACCTGCCGGGCAGAGGCACGTGCTGACGAGGGGGCATTGTCAGATGGTACAGTTCCCCAGAGAACCAGGTCTTCATTCCAAATGATACAGTCAACAAAATCTGAACTAGGCATCCCCTCCAAAAAACACATTGTACAAGACCTCGTGGCGCAAAGGTAGCGCGTCTGACTCCAGATCAGAAGGTTGCGTGTTCAAATCACGTCGTGGTCAGGGATTTTATGTGTGCAATATCTGCCTTCTTTACACAGCGAAGTCAATGAATCAGCACAAGAACTAATGTGGCTTTACAAAAACCACCAAACCAATGCTGCTTAAGATGATAATTGTCTCTCACAGAAGCATGGCACACTGCAAATTCCTAAATCAGATGATGCTGTGTGATTGACAGACTTAAATCAGTCTTCGAACAAGGAGTTTAACTTCTTTTGGCTTGGAGGCAGTATTTCGGCATATGGATGAGAAGCGTGCCCTGTTACTCAGACCCAGAAGCTCAGATATGCATATAATTGGTAGATGTGGATATTAAACACTCTAGTTTCCAAAACTGTTAAAATCGCGTCTGTGCGTATAACAGAACTGATACGGCAGGCAAAAACCTGAGGAAAATCAATCCAGGAAGTGGGATTTTTTTTGATGTGGGTAGTTTTCAATTGAATGCCTATTGAGTTTCTAATGGGTTCGGACCCAGATTGCAGTTCCTATGGCTTCCACTAGATGTCAACAGTCTTTAGACATTCTTTCAGGCTTCTTATCTGAAAAATTAAGAAGAACGAGACCTTTCTGTCAGTGCTTAGGAAGCATGCAGTGCTGGTTTGCGAGCGTGACCGAGTGCGCACCCCTCGTTGTTTTTCCTTTCTATTGAATACGCTATTGTCCGGTTGAAATATGATCGATTATTAAGACAATCGACAACCTGAGGATTCATTTTAACATGGTTTGACAAACTTTATCGGTACTATGAGGATGTCTTCAGACTAAGCTGTTTTGGCTCTGGGAGTGTTTTGTCCACAGGTCGAACAGGTCATGGAAAGTCAAGGAAAATGCAAGTTCAGAAAGACAGCGTAGTGAAGAAATGTGAACATTAAAGCATCGCCCGAACAGGGACTTGAACCCTGGACCCTCAGATTAAAAGTCTGATGCTCTACCGACTGAGCTATCCGGGCTCTGCTTTTTCTTATTTTCATACACCTAACCTGCCGGGCAGAGGCACGTGCTGACGAGGGGGCATTGTCAGATGGTACAGTTCCCCAGAGAACCAGGTCTTCATTCCAAATGATACAGTCAACAAAATCTGAACTAGGCATCCCCTCCAAAAAACACATTGTACAAGACCTCGTGGCGCAAAGGTAGCGCGTCTGACTCCAGATCAGAAGGTTGCGTGTTCAAATCACGTCGTGGTCAGGGATTTTATGTGTGCAATATCTGCCTTCTTTACACAGCGAAGTCAATGAATCAGCACAAGAACTAATGTGGCTTTACAAAAACCACCAAACCAATGCTGCTTAAGATGATAATTGTCTCTCACAGAAGCATGGCACACTGCAAATTCCTAAATCAGATGATGCTGTGTGATTGACAGACTTAAATCAGTCTTCGAACAAGGAGTTTAACTTCTTTTGGCTTGGAGGCAGTATTTCGGCATATGGATGAGAAGCGTGCCCTGTTACTCAGACCCAGAAGCTCAGATATGCATATAATTGGTAGATGTGGATATTAAACACTCTAGTTTCCAAAACTGTTAAAATCGCGTCTGTGCGTATAACAGAACTGATACGGCAGGCAAAAACCTGAGGAAAATCAATCCAGGAAGTGGGATTTTTTTTGATGTGGGTAGTTTTCAATTGAATGCCTATTGAGTTTCTAATGGGTTCGGACCCAGATTGCAGTTCCTATGGCTTCCACTAGATGTCAACAGTCTTTAGACATTCTTTCAGGCTTCTTATCTGAAAAATTAAGAAGAACGAGACCTTTCTGTCAGTGCTTAGGAAGCATGCAGTGCTGGTTTGCGAGCGTGACCGAGTGCGCACCCCTCGTTGTTTTTCCTTTCTATTGAATACGCTATTGTCCGGTTGAAATATGATCGATTATTAAGACAATCGACAACCTGAGGATTCATTTTAACATGGTTTGACAAACTTTATCGGTACTATGAGGATGTCTTCAGACTAAGCTGTTTTGGCTCTGGGAGTGTTTTGTCCACAGGTCGAACAGGTCATGGAAAGTCAAGGAAAATGCAAGTTCAGAAAGACAGCGTAGTGAAGAAATGTGAACATTAAAGCATCGCCCGAACAGGGACTTGAACCCTGGACCCTCAGATTAAAAGTCTGATGCTCTACCGACTGAGCTATCCGGGCTCTGCTTTTTCTTATTTTCATACACCTAACCTGCCGGGCAGAGGCACGTGCTGACGAGGGGGCATTGTCAGATGGTACAGTTCCCCAGAGAACCAGGTCTTCATTCCAAATGATACAGTCAACAAAATCTGAACTAGGCATCCCCTCCAAAAAACACATTGTACAAGACCTCGTGGCGCAAAGGTAGCGCGTCTGACTCCAGATCAGAAGGTTGCGTGTTCAAATCACGTCGTGGTCAGGGATTTTATGTGTGCAATATCTGCCTTCTTTAAACAGCGAAGTCAATGAATCAGCACAAGAACTAATGTGGCTTTACAAAAACCACCAAACCAATGCTGCTTAAGATGATAATTGTCTCTCACAGAAGCATGGCACACTGCAAATTCCTAAATCAGATGATGCTGTGTGATTGACAGACTTAAATCAGTCTTCGAACAAGGAGTTTAACTTCTTTTGGCTTGGAGGCAGTATTTCGGCATATGGATGAGAAGCGTGCCCTGTTACTCAGACCCAGAAGCTCAGATATGCATATAATTGGTAGATGTGGATATTAAACACTCTAGTTTCCAAAACTGTTAAAATCGCGTCTGTGCGTATAACAGAACTGATACGGCAGGCAAAAACCTGAGGAAAATCAATCCAGGAAGTGGGATTTTTTTGATGTGGGTAGTTTTCAATTGAATGCCTATTGAGTTTCTAATGGGTTCGGACCCAGATTGCAGTTCCTATGGCTTCCACTAGATGTCAACAGTCTTTAGACATTCTTTCAGGCTTCTTATCTGAAAAATTAAGAAGAACGAGACCTTTCTGTCAGTGCTTAGGAAGCATGCAGTGCTGGTTTGCGAGCGTGACCGAGTGCGCACCCCTCGTTGTTTTTCCTTTCTATTGAATACGCTATTGTCCGGTTGAAATATGATCGATTATTAAGACAATCGACAACCTGAGGATTCATTTTAACATGGTTTGACAAACTTTATCGGTACTATGAGGATGTCTTCAGACTAAGCTGTTTTGGCTCTGGGAGTGTTTTGTCCACAGGTCGAACAGGTCATGGAAAGTCAAGGAAAATGCAAGTTCAGAAAGACAGCGTAGTGAAGAAATGTGAACATTAAAGCATCGCCCGAACAGGGACTTGAACCCTGGACCCTCAGATTAAAAGTCTGATGCTCTACCGACTGAGCTATCCGGGCTCTGCTTTTTCTTATTTTCATACACCTAACCTGCCGGGCAGAGGCACGTGCTGACGAGGGGGCATTGTCAGATGGTACAGTTCCCCAGAGAACCAGGTCTTCATTCCAAATGATACAGTCAACAAAATCTGAACTAGGCATCCCCTCCAAAAAACACATTGTACAAGACCTCGTGGCGCAAAGGTAGCGCGTCTGACTCCAGATCAGAAGGTTGCGTGTTCAAATCAAGTCGTGGTCAGGGATTTTATGTGTGCAATATCTGCCTTCTTTACACAGCGAAGTCAATGAATCAGCATAAGAACCAATGTGGCTTTACATAAACCACCAAACCAATGCTGCTTAACATGACAAGCGTCTCTCACAGAAGCACACTGCAAATTCCTAAATCAGATGATGCTGTGTGATTGACAGACTTAAATCAGTCTTCGAACAAGGAGTTTAACTTCTTTTGGCTTGGAGGCAGTATTTCGGCATATGGATGAGAAGCGTGCCCTGTTACTCAGACCCAGAAGCTCAGATATGCATATAATTGGTAGATGTGGATATTAAACACTCTAGTTTCCAAAACTGTTAAAATCGCGTCTGTGCGTATAACAGAACTGATACGGCAGGCAAAAACCTGAGGAAAATCAATCCAGGAAGTGGGATTTTTTTTGATGTGGGTAGTTTTCAATTGAATGCCTATTGAGTTTCTAATGGGTTCGGACCCAGATTGCAGTTCCTATGGCTTCCACTAGATGTCAACAGTCTTTAGACATTCTTTCAGGCTTCTTATCTGAAAAATTAAGAAGAACGAGACCTTTCTGTCAGTGCTTAGGAAGCATGCAGTGCTGGTTTGCGAGCGTGACCGAGTGCGCACCCCTCGTTGTTTTTCCTTTCTATTGAATACGCTATTGTCCGGTTGAAATATGATCGATTATTAAGACAATCGACAACCTGAGGATTCATTTTAACATGGTTTGACAAACTTTATCGGTACTATGAGGATGTCTTCAGACTAAGCTGTTTTGGCTCTGGGAGTGTTTTGTCCACAGGTCGAACAGGTCATGGAAAGTCAAGGAAAATGCAAGTTCAGAAAGACAGCGTAGTGAAGAAATGTGAACATTAAAGCATCGCCCGAACAGGGACTTGAACCCTGGACCCTCAGATTAAAAGTCTGATGCTCTACCGACTGAGCTATCCGGGCTCTGCTTTTTCTTATTTTCATACACCTAACCTGCCGGGCAGAGGCACGTGCTGACGAGGGGGCATTGTCAGATGGTACAGTTCCCCAGAGAACCAGGTCTTCATTCCAAATGATACAGTCAACAAAATCTGAACTAGGCATCCCCTCCAAAAAACACATTGTACAAGACCTCGTGGCGCAAAGGTAGCGCGTCTGACTCCAGATCAGAAGGTTGCGTGTTCAAATCACGTCGTGGTCAGGGATTTTATGTGTGCAATATCTGCCTTCTTTAAACAGCGAAGTCAATGAATCAGCACAAGAACTAATGTGGCTTTACAAAAACCACCAAACCAATGCTGCTTAAGATGATAATTGTCTCTCACAGAAGCATGGCACACTGCAAATTCCTAAATCAGATGATGCTGTGTGATTGACAGACTTAAATCAGTCTTCGAACAAGGAGTTTAACTTCTTTTGGCTTGGAGGCAGTATTTCGGCATATGGATGAGAAGCGTGCCCTGTTACTCAGACCCAGAAGCTCAGATATGCATATAATTGGTAGATGTGGATATTAAACACTCTAGTTTCCAAAACTGTTAAAATCGCGTCTGTGCGTATAACAGAACTGATACGGCAGGCAAAAACCTGAGGAAAATCAATCCAGGAAGTGGGATTTTTTTTGATGTGGGTAGTTTTCAATTGAATGCCTATTGAGTTTCTAATGGGTTCGGACCCAGATTGCAGTTCCTATGGCTTCCACTAGATGTCAACAGTCTTTAGACATTCTTTCAGGCTTCTTATCTGAAAAATTAAGAAGAACGAGACCTTTCTGTCAGTGCTTAGGAAGCATGCAGTGCTGGTTTGCGAGCGTGACCGAGTGCGCACCCCTCGTTGTTTTTCCTTTCTATTGAATACGCTATTGTCCGGTTGAAATATGATCGATTATTAAGACAATCGACAACCTGAGGATTCATTTTAACATGGTTTGACAAACTTTATCGGTACTATGAGGATGTCTTCAGACTAAGCTGTTTTGGCTCTGGGAGTGTTTTGTCCACAGGTCGAACAGGTCATGGAAAGTCAAGGAAAATGCAAGTTCAGAAAGACAGCGTAGTGAAGAAATGTGAACATTAAAGCATCGCCCGAACAGGGACTTGAACCCTGGACCCTCAGATTAAAAGTCTGATGCTCTACCGACTGAGCTATCCGGGCTCTGCTTTTTCTTATTTTCATACACCTAACCTGCCGGGCAGAGGCACGTGCTGACGAGGGGGCATTGTCAGATGGTACAGTTCCCCAGAGAACCAGGTCTTCATTCCAAATGATACAGTCAACAAAATCTGAACTAGGCATCCCCTCCAAAAAACACATTGTACAAGACCTCGTGGCGCAAAGGTAGCGCGTCTGACTCCAGATCAGAAGGTTGCGTGTTCAAATCACGTCGTGGTCAGGGATTTTATGTGTGCAATATCTGCCTTCTTTACACAGCGAAGTCAATGAATCAGCACAAGAACTAATGTGGCTTTACAAAAACCACCAAACCAATGCTGCTTAAGATGATAATTGTCTCTCACAGAAGCATGGCACACTGCAAATTCCTAAATCAGATGATGCTGTGTGATTGACAGACTTAAATCAGTCTTCGAACAAGGAGTTTAACTTCTTTTGGCTTGGAGGCAGTATTTCGGCATATGGATGAGAAGCGTGCCCTGTTACTCAGACCCAGAAGCTCAGATATGCATATAATTGGTAGATGTGGATATTAAACACTCTAGTTTCCAAAACTGTTAAAATCGCGTCTGTGCGTATAACAGAACTGATACGGCAGGCAAAAACCTGAGGAAAATCAATCCAGGAAGTGGGATTTTTTTTGATGTGGGTAGTTTTCAATTGAATGCCTATTGAGTTTCTAATGGGTTCGGACCCAGATTGCAGTTCCTATGGCTTCCACTAGATGTCAACAGTCTTTAGACATTCTTTCAGGCTTCTTATCTGAAAAATTAAGAAGAACGAGACCTTTCTGTCAGTGCTTAGGAAGCATGCAGTGCTGGTTTGCGAGCGTGACCGAGTGCGCACCCCTCGTTGTTTTTCCTTTCTATTGAATACGCTATTGTCCGGTTGAAATATGATCGATTATTAAGACAATCGACAACCTGAGGATTCATTTTAACATGGTTTGACAAACTTTATCGGTACTATGAGGATGTCTTCAGACTAAGCTGTTTTGGCTCTGGGAGTGTTTTGTCCACAGGTCGAACAGGTCATGGAAAGTCAAGGAAAATGCAAGTTCAGAAAGACAGCGTAGTGAAGAAATGTGAACATTAAAGCATCGCCCGAACAGGGACTTGAACCCTGGACCCTCAGATTAAAAGTCTGATGCTCTACCGACTGAGCTATCCGGGCTCTGCTTTTTCTTATTTTCATACACCTAACCTGCCGGGCAGAGGCACGTGCTGACGAGGGGGCATTGTCAGATGGTACAGTTCCCCAGAGAACCAGGTCTTCATTCCAAATGATACAGTCAACAAAATCTGAACTAGGCATCCCCTCCAAAAAACACATTGTACAAGACCTCGTGGCGCAAAGGTAGCGCGTCTGACTCCAGATCAGAAGGTTGCGTGTTCAAATCACGTCGTGGTCAGGGATTTTATGTGTGCAATATCTGCCTTCTTTAAAACAGCGAAGTCAATGAATCAGCACAAGAACTAATGTGGCTTTACAAAAACCACCAAACCAATGCTGCTTAAGATGATAATTGTCTCTCACAGAAGCATGGCACACTGCAAATTCCTAAATCAGATGATGCTGTGTGATTGACAGACTTAAATCAGTCTTCGAACAAGGAGTTTAACTTCTTTTGGCTTGGAGGCAGTATTTCGGCATATGGATGAGAAGCGTGCCCTGTTACTCAGACCCAGAAGCTCAGATATGCATATAATTGGTAGATGTGGATATTAAACACTCTAGTTTCCAAAACTGTTAAAATCGCGTCTGTGCGTATAACAGAACTGATACGGCAGGCAAAAACCTGAGGAAAATCAATCCAGGAAGTGGGATTTTTTTTGATGTGGGTAGTTTTCAATTGAATGCCTATTGAGTTTCTAATGGGTTCGGACCCAGATTGCAGTTCCTATGGCTTCCACTAGATGTCAACAGTCTTTAGACATTCTTTCAGGCTTCTTATCTGAAAAATTAAGAAGAACGAGACCTTTCTGTCAGTGCTTAGGAAGCATGCAGTGCTGGTTTGCGAGCGTGACCGAGTGCGCACCCCTCGTTGTTTTTCCTTTCTATTGAATACGCTATTGTCCGGTTGAAATATGATCGATTATTAAGACAATCGACAACCTGAGGATTCATTTTAACATGGTTTGACAAACTTTATCGGTACTATGAGGATGTCTTCAGACTAAGCTGTTTTGGCTCTGGGAGTGTTTTGTCCACAGGTCGAACAGGTCATGGAAAGTCAAGGAAAATGCAAGTTCAGAAAGACAGCGTAGTGAAGAAATGTGAACATTAAAGCATCGCCCGAACAGGGACTTGAACCCTGGACCCTCAGATTAAAAGTCTGATGCTCTACCGACTGAGCTATCCGGGCTCTGCTTTTTCTTATTTTCATACACCTAACCTGCCGGGCAGAGGCACGTGCTGACGAGGGGGCATTGTCAGATGGTACAGTTCCCCAGAGAACCAGGTCTTCATTCCAAATGATACAGTCAACAAAATCTGAACTAGGCATCCCCTCAAAAAAACACATTGTACAAGACCTCGTGGCGCAAAGGTAGCGCGTCTGACTCCAGATCAGAAGGTTGCGTGTTCAAATCAAGTCGTGGTCAGGGATTTTATGTGTGCAATATCTGCCTTCTTTACACAGCGAAGTCAATGAATCAGCACAAGAACCAATGTGGCTTTACATAAACCACCAAACCAATGCTGCTTAACATGACAAGCGTCTCTCACAGAAGCACACTGCAAATTCCTAAATCAGATGATGCTGTGTGATTGACAGACTTAAATCAGTCCTCGAACAAGGAGTTTAACTTCTTTTGGCTTGGAGGCAGTATTTCGGCATATGGATGAGAAGCGTGCCCTGTTACTCAGACCCAGAAGCTCAGATATGCATATAATTGGTAGATGTGGATATTAAACACTCTAGTTTCCAAAACTGTTAAAATCGCGTCTGTGCGTATAACAGAACTGATACGGCAGGCAAAAACCTGAGGAAAATCAATCCAGGAAGTGGGATTTTTTTTGATGTGGGTAGTTTTCAATTGAATGCCTATTGAGTTTCTAATGGGTTCGGACCCAGATTGCAGTTCCTATGGCTTCCACTAGATGTCAACAGTCTTTAGACATTCTTTCAGGCTTCTTATCTGAAAAATTAAGAAGAACGAGACCTTTCTGTCAGTGCTTAGGAAGCATGCAGTGCTGGTTTGCGAGCGTGACCGAGTGCGCACCCCTCGTTGTTTTTCCTTTCTATTGAATACGCTATTGTCCGGTTGAAATATGATCGATTATTAAGACAATCGACAACCTGAGGATTCATTTTAACATGGTTTGACAAACTTTATCGGTACTATGAGGATGTCTTCAGACTAAGCTGTTTTGGCTCTGGGAGTGTTTTGTCCACAGGTCGAACAGGTCATGGAAAGTCAAGGAAAATGCAAGTTCAGAAAGACAGCGTAGTGAAGAAATGTGAACATTAAAGCATCGCCCGAACAGGGACTTGAACCCTGGACCCTCAGATTAAAAGTCTGATGCTCTACCGACTGAGCTATCCGGGCTCTGCTTTTTCTTATTTTCATACACCTAACCTGCCGGGCAGAGGCACGTGCTGACGAGGGGGCATTGTCAGATGGTACAGTTCCCCAGAGAACCAGGTCTTCATTCCAAATGATACAGTCAACAAAATCTGAACTAGGCATCCCCTCCAAAAAACACATTGTACAAGACCTCGTGGCGCAAAGGTAGCGCGTCTGACTCCAGATCAGAAGGTTGCGTGTTCAAATCACGTCGTGGTCAGGGATTTTATGTGTGCAATATCTGCCTTCTTTAAAACAGCGAAGTCAATGAATCAGCACAAGAACTAATGTGGCTTTACAAAAACCACCAAACCAATGCTGCTTAAGATGATAATTGTCTCTCACAGAAGCATGGCACACTGCAAATTCCTAAATCAGATGATGCTGTGTGATTGACAGACTTAAATCAGTCTTCGAACAAGGAGTTTAACTTCTTTTGGCTTGGAGGCAGTATTTCGGCATATGGATGAGAAGCGTGCCCTGTTACTCAGACCCAGAAGCTCAGATATGCATATAATTGGTAGATGTGGATATTAAACACTCTAGTTTCCAAAACTGTTAAAATCGCGTCTGTGCGTATAACAGAACTGATACGGCAGGCAAAAACCTGAGGAAAATCAATCCAGGAAGTGGGATTTTTTTTGATGTGGGTAGTTTTCAATTGAATGCCTATTGAGTTTCTAATGGGTTCGGACCCAGATTGCAGTTCCTATGGCTTCCACTAGATGTCAACAGTCTTTAGACATTCTTTCAGGCTTCTTATCTGAAAAATTAAGAAGAACGAGACCTTTCTGTCAGTGCTTAGGAAGCATGCAGTGCTGGTTTGCGAGCGTGACCGAGTGCGCACCCCTCGTTGTTTTTCCTTTCTATTGAATACGCTATTGTCCGGTTGAAATATGATCGATTATTAAGACAATCGACAACCTGAGGATTCATTTTAACATGGTTTGACAAACTTTATCGGTACTATGAGGATGTCTTCAGACTAAGCTGTTTTGGCTCTGGGAGTGTTTTGTCCACAGGTCGAACAGGTCATGGAAAGTCAAGGAAAATGCAAGTTCAGAAAGACAGCGTAGTGAAGAAATGTGAACATTAAAGCATCGCCCGAACAGGGACTTGAACCCTGGACCCTCAGATTAAAAGTCTGATGCTCTACCGACTGAGCTATCCGGGCTCTGCTTTTTCTTATTTTCATACACCTAACCTGCCGGGCAGAGGCACGTGCTGACGAGGGGGCATTGTCAGATGGTACAGTTCCCCAGAGAACCAGGTCTTCATTCCAAATGATACAGTCAACAAAATCTGAACTAGGCATCCCCTCCAAAAAACACATTGTACAAGACCTCGTGGCGCAAAGGTAGCGCGTCTGACTCCAGATCAGAAGGTTGCGTGTTCAAATCACGTCGTGGTCAGGGATTTTATGTGTGCAATATCTGCCTTCTTTAAACAGCGAAGTCAATGAATCAGCACAAGAACTAATGTGGCTTTACAAAAACCACCAAACCAATGCTGCTTAAGATGATAATTGTCTCTCACAGAAGCATGGCACACTGCAAATTCCTAAATCAGATGATGCTGTGTGATTGACAGACTTAAATCAGTCTTCGAACAAGGAGTTTAACTTCTTTTGGCTTGGAGGCAGTATTTCGGCATATGGATGAGAAGCGTGCCCTGTTACTCAGACCCAGAAGCTCAGATATGCATATAATTGGTAGATGTGGATATTAAACACTCTAGTTTCCAAAACTGTTAAAATCGCGTCTGTGCGTATAACAGAACTGATACGGCAGGCAAAAACCTGAGGAAAATCAATCCAGGAAGTGGGATTTTTTTTGATGTGGGTAGTTTTCAATTGAATGCCTATTGAGTTTCTAATGGGTTCGGACCCAGATTGCAGTTCCTATGGCTTCCACTAGATGTCAACAGTCTTTAGACATTCTTTCAGGCTTCTTATCTGAAAAATTAAGAAGAACGAGACCTTTCTGTCAGTGCTTAGGAAGCATGCAGTGCTGGTTTGCGAGCGTGACCGAGTGCGCACCCCTCGTTGTTTTTCCTTTCTATTGAATACGCTATTGTCCGGTTGAAATATGATCGATTATTAAGACAATCGACAACCTGAGGATTCATTTTAACATGGTTTGACAAACTTTATCGGTACTATGAGGATGTCTTCAGACTAAGCTGTTTTGGCTCTGGGAGTGTTTTGTCCACAGGTCGAACAGGTCATGGAAAGTCAAGGAAAATGCAAGTTCAGAAAGACAGCGTAGTGAAGAAATGTGAACATTAAAGCATCGCCCGAACAGGGACTTGAACCCTGGACCCTCAGATTAAAAGTCTGATGCTCTACCGACTGAGCTATCCGGGCTCTGCTTTTTCTTATTTTCATACACCTAACCTGCCGGGCAGAGGCACGTGCTGACGAGGGGGCATTGTCAGATGGTACAGTTCCCCAGAGAACCAGGTCTTCATTCCAAATGATACAGTCAACAAAATCTGAACTAGGCATCCCCTCCAAAAAACACATTGTACAAGACCTCGTGGCGCAAAGGTAGCGCGTCTGACTCCAGATCAGAAGGTTGCGTGTTCAAATCAAGTCGTGGTCAGGGATTTTATGTGTGCAATATCTGCCTTCTTTACACAGCGAAGTCAATGAATCAGCATAAGAACCAATGTGGCTTTACATAAACCACCAAACCAATGCTGCTTAACATGACAAGCGTCTCTCACAGAAGCACACTGCAAATTCCTAAATCAGATGATGCTGTGTGATTGACAGACTTAAATCAGTCTTCGAACAAGGAGTTTAACTTCTTTTGGCTTGGAGGCAGTATTTCGGCATATGGATGAGAAGCGTGCCCTGTTACTCAGACCCAGAAGCTCAGATATGCATATAATTGGTAGATGTGGATATTAAACACTCTAGTTTCCAAAACTGTTAAAATCGCGTCTGTGCGTATAACAGAACTGATACGGCAGGCAAAAACCTGAGGAAAATCAATCCAGGAAGTGGGATTTTTTTTGATGTGGGTAGTTTTCAATTGAATGCCTATTGAGTTTCTAATGGGTTCGGACCCAGATTGCAGTTCCTATGGCTTCCACTAGATGTCAACAGTCTTTAGACATTCTTTCAGGCTTCTTATCTGAAAAATTAAGAAGAACGAGACCTTTCTGTCAGTGCTTAGGAAGCATGCAGTGCTGGTTTGCGAGCGTGACCGAGTGCGCACCCCTCGTTGTTTTTCCTTTCTATTGAATACGCTATTGTCCGGTTGAAATATGATCGATTATTAAGACAATCGACAACCTGAGGATTCATTTTAACATGGTTTGACAAACTTTATCGGTACTATGAGGATGTCTTCAGACTAAGCTGTTTTGGCTCTGGGAGTGTTTTGTCCACAGGTCGAACAGGTCATGGAAAGTCAAGGAAAATGCAAGTTCAGAAAGACAGCGTAGTGAAGAAATGTGAACATTAAAGCATCGCCCGAACAGGGACTTGAACCCTGGACCCTCAGATTAAAAGTCTGATGCTCTACCGACTGAGCTATCCGGGCTCTGCTTTTTCTTATTTTCATACACCTAACCTGCCGGGCAGAGGCACGTGCTGACGAGGGGGCATTGTCAGATGGTACAGTTCCCCAGAGAACCAGGTCTTCATTCCAAATGATACAGTCAACAAAATCTGAACTAGGCATCCCCTCCAAAAAACACATTGTACAAGACCTCGTGGCGCAAAGGTAGCGCGTCTGACTCCAGATCAGAAGGTTGCGTGTTCAAATCACGTCGTGGTCAGGGATTTTATGTGTGCAATATCTGCCTTCTTTACACAGCGAAGTCAATGAATCAGCACAAGAACTAATGTGGCTTTACAAAAACCACCAAACCAATGCTGCTTAAGATGATAATTGTCTCTCACAGAAGCATGGCACACTGCAAATTCCTAAATCAGATGATGCTGTGTGATTGACAGACTTAAATCAGTCTTCGAACAAGGAGTTTAACTTCTTTTGGCTTGGAGGCAGTATTTCGGCATATGGATGAGAAGCGTGCCCTGTTACTCAGACCCAGAAGCTCAGATATGCATATAATTGGTAGATGTGGATATTAAACACTCTAGTTTCCAAAACTGTTAAAATCGCGTCTGTGCGTATAACAGAACTGATACGGCAGGCAAAAACCTGAGGAAAATCAATCCAGGAAGTGGGATTTTTTTTGATGTGGGTAGTTTTCAATTGAATGCCTATTGAGTTTCTAATGGGTTCGGACCCAGATTGCAGTTCCTATGGCTTCCACTAGATGTCAACAGTCTTTAGACATTCTTTCAGGCTTCTTATCTGAAAAATTAAGAAGAACGAGACCTTTCTGTCAGTGCTTAGGAAGCATGCAGTGCTGGTTTGCGAGCGTGACCGAGTGCGCACCCCTCGTTGTTTTTCCTTTCTATTGAATACGCTATTGTCCGGTTGAAATATGATCGATTATTAAGACAATCGACAACCTGAGGATTCATTTTAACATGGTTTGACAAACTTTATCGGTACTATGAGGATGTCTTCAGACTAAGCTGTTTTGGCTCTGGGAGTGTTTTGTCCACAGGTCGAACAGGTCATGGAAAGTCAAGGAAAATGCAAGTTCAGAAAGACAGCGTAGTGAAGAAATGTGAACATTAAAGCATCGCCCGAACAGGGACTTGAACCCTGGACCCTCAGATTAAAAGTCTGATGCTCTACCGACTGAGCTATCCGGGCTCTGCTTTTTCTTATTTTCATACACCTAACCTGCCGGGCAGAGGCACGTGCTGACGAGGGGGCATTGTCAGATGGTACAGTTCCCCAGAGAACCAGGTCTTCATTCCAAATGATACAGTCAACAAAATCTGAACTAGGCATCCCCTCCAAAAAACACATTGTACAAGACCTCGTGGCGCAAAGGTAGCGCGTCTGACTCCAGATCAGAAGGTTGCGTGTTCAAATCACGTCGTGGTCAGGGATTTTATGTGTGCAATATCTGCCTTCTTTAACACAGCGAAGTCAATGAATCAGCACAAGAACTAATGTGGCTTTACAAAAACCACCAAACCAATGCTGCTTAAGATGATAATTGTCTCTCACAGAAGCATGGCACACTGCAAATTCCTAAATCAGATGATGCTGTGTGATTGACAGACTTAAATCAGTCTTCGAACAAGGAGTTTAACTTCTTTTGGCTTGGAGGCAGTATTTCGGCATATGGATGAGAAGCGTGCCCTGTTACTCAGACCCAGAAGCTCAGATATGCATATAATTGGTAGATGTGGATATTAAACACTCTAGTTTCCAAAACTGTTAAAATCGCGTCTGTGCGTATAACAGAACTGATACGGCAGGCAAAAACCTGAGGAAAATCAATCCAGGAAGTGGGATTTTTTTTGATGTGGGTAGTTTTCAATTGAATGCCTATTGAGTTTCTAATGGGTTCGGACCCAGATTGCAGTTCCTATGGCTTCCACTAGATGTCAACAGTCTTTAGACATTCTTTCAGGCTTCTTATCTGAAAAATTAAGAAGAACGAGACCTTTCTGTCAGTGCTTAGGAAGCATGCAGTGCTGGTTTGCGAGCGTGACCGAGTGCGCACCCCTCGTTGTTTTTCCTTTCTATTGAATACGCTATTGTCCGGTTGAAATATGATCGATTATTAAGACAATCGACAACCTGAGGATTCATTTTAACATGGTTTGACAAACTTTATCGGTACTATGAGGATGTCTTCAGACTAAGCTGTTTTGGCTCTGGGAGTGTTTTGTCCACAGGTCGAACAGGTCATGGAAAGTCAAGGAAAATGCAAGTTCAGAAAGACAGCGTAGTGAAGAAATGTGAACATTAAAGCATCGCCCGAACAGGGACTTGAACCCTGGACCCTCAGATTAAAAGTCTGATGCTCTACCGACTGAGCTATCCGGGCTCTGCTTTTTCTTATTTTCATACACCTAACCTGCCGGGCAGAGGCACGTGCTGACGAGGGGGCATTGTCAGATGGTACAGTTCCCCAGAGAACCAGGTCTTCATTCCAAATGATACAGTCAACAAAATCTGAACTAGGCATCCCCTCCAAAAAACACATTGTACAAGACCTCGTGGCGCAAAGGTAGCGCGTCTGACTCCAGATCAGAAGGTTGCGTGTTCAAATCACGTCGTGGTCAGGGATTTTATGTGTGCAATATCTGCCTTCTTTACACAGCGAAGTCAATGAATCAGCACAAGAACCAATGTGGCTTTACATAAACCACCAAACCAATGCTGCTTAAGATGATAATTGTCTCTCACAGAAGCATGGCACACTGCAAATTCCTAAATCAGATGATGCTGTGTGATTGACAGACTTAAATCAGTCTTCGAACAAGGAGTTTAACTTCTTTTGGCTTGGAGGCAGTATTTCGGCATATGGATGAGAAGCGTGCCCTGTTACTCAGACCCAGAAGCTCAGATATGCATATAATTGGTAGATGTGGATATTAAACACTCTAGTTTCCAAAACTGTTAAAATCGCGTCTGTGCGTATAACAGAACTGATACGGCAGGCAAAAACCTGAGGAAAATCAATCCAGGAAGTGGGATTTTTTTTGATGTGGGTAGTTTTCAATTGAATGCCTATTGAGTTTCTAATGGGTTCGGACCCAGATTGCAGTTCCTATGGCTTCCACTAGATGTCAACAGTCTTTAGACATTCTTTCAGGCTTCTTATCTGAAAAATTAAGAAGAACGAGACCTTTCTGTCAGTGCTTAGGAAGCATGCAGTGCTGGTTTGCGAGCGTGACCGAGTGCGCACCCTTCGTTGTTTTTCCTTTCTATTGAATACGCTATTGTCCGGTTGAAATATTATCGATTATTAAGACAATCGACAACCTGAGGATTCATTTTAACATGGTTTGACAAACTTTATCGGTACTATGAGGATGTCTTCAGACTAAGCTGTTTTGGCTCTGGGAGTGTTTTGTCCACAGGTCGAACAGGTCATGGAAAGTCAAGGAAAATGCAAGTTCAGAAAGACAGCGTAGTGAAGAAATGTGAACATTAAAGCATCGCCCGAACAGGGACTTGAACCCTGGACCCTCAGATTAAAAGTCTGATGCTCTACCGACTGAGCTATCCGGGCTCTGCTTTTTCTTATTTTCATACACCTAACCTGCCGGGCAGAGGCACGTGCTGACGAGGGGGCATTGTCAGATGGTACAGTTCCCCAGAGAACCAGGTCTTCATTCCAAATGATACAGTCAACAAAATCTGAACTAGGCATCCCCTCAAAAAAACACATTGTACAAGACCTCGTGGCGCAAAGGTAGCGCGTCTAACTCCAGATCAGAAGGTTGCGTGTTCAAATCAAGTCGTGGTCAGGGATTTTATGTGTGCAATATCTGCCTTCTTTACACAGCGAAGTCAATGAATCAGCATAAGAACCAATGTGGCTTTACATAAACCACCAAACCAATGCTGCTTAACATGACAAGCGTCTCTCACAGAAGCACACTGCAAATTCCTAAATCAGATGATGCTGTGTGATTGACAGACTTAAATCAGTCCTCGAACAAGGAGTTTAACTTCTTTTGGCTTGGAGGCAGTATTTCGGCATATGGATGAGAAGCGTGCCCTGTTACTCAGACCCAGAAGCTCAGATATGCATATAATTGGTAGATGTGGATATTAAACACTCTAGTTTCCAAAACTGTTAAAATCGCGTCTGTGCGTATAACAGAACTGATACGGCAGGCAAAAACCTGAGGAAAATCAATCCAGGAAGTGGGATTTTTTTTGATGTGGGTAGTTTTCAATTGAATGCCTATTGAGTTTCTAATGGGTTCGGACCCAGATTGCAGTTCCTATGGCTTCCACTAGATGTCAACAGTCTTTAGACATTCTTTCAGGCTTCTTATCTGAAAAATTAAGAAGAACGAGACCTTTCTGTCAGTGCTTAGGAAGCATGCAGTGCTGGTTTGCGAGCGTGACCGAGTGCGCACCCTTCGTTGTTTTTCCTTTCTATTGAATACGCTATTGTCCGGTTGAAATATTATCGATTATTAAGACAATCGACAACCTGAGGATTCATTTTAACATGGTTTGACAAACTTTATCGGTACTATGAGGATGTCTTCAGACTAAGCTGTTTTGGCTCTGGGAGTGTTTTGTCCACAGGTCGAACATGTCATGGAAAGTCAAGGAAAATGCAAGTTCAGAAAGACAGCGTAGTGAAGAAATGTGAACATTAAAGCATCGCCCGAACAGGGACTTGAACCCTGGACCCTCAGATTAAAAGTCTGATGCTCTACCGACTGAGCTATCCGGGCTCTGCTTTTTCTTATTTTCATACACCTAACCTGCCGGGCAGAGGCACGTGCTGACGAGGGGGCATTGTCAGATGGTACAGTTCCCCAGAGAACCAGGTCTTCATTCCAAATGATACAGTCAACAAAATCTGAACTAGGCATCCCCTCCAAAAAACACATTGTACAAGACCTCGTGGCGCAAAGGTAGCGCGTCTGACTCCAGATCAGAAGGTTGCGTGTTCAAATCACGTCGTGGTCAGGGATTTTATGTGTGCAATATCTGCCTTCTTTACACAGCGAAGTCAATGAATCAGCACAAGAACCAATGTGGCTTTACATAAACCACCAAACCAATGCTGCTTAAGATGATAATTGTCTCTCACAGAAGCATGGCACACTGCAAATTCCTAAATCAGATGATGCTGTGTGATTGACAGACTTAAATCAGTCTTCGAACAAGGAGTTTAACTTCTTTTGGCTTGGAGGCAGTATTTCGGCATATGGATGAGAAGCGTGCCCTGTTACTCAGACCCAGAAGCTCAGATATGCATATAATTGGTAGATGTGGATATTAAACACTCTAGTTTCCAAAACTGTTAAAATCGCGTCTGTGCGTATAACAGAACTGATACGGCAGGCAAAAACCTGAGGAAAATCAATCCAGGAAGTGGGATTTTTTTTGATGTGGGTAGTTTTCAATTGAATGCCTATTGAGTTTCTAATGGGTTCGGACCCAGATTGCAGTTCCTATGGCTTCCACTAGATGTCAACAGTCTTTAGACATTCTTTCAGGCTTCTTTCTGAAAAATTAAGAAGAACGAGACCTTTCTGTCAGTGCTTAGGAAGCATGCAGTGCTGGTTTGCGAGCGTGACCGAGTGCGCACCCTTCGTTGTTTTTCCTTTCTATTGAATACGCTATTGTCCGGTTGAAATATTATCGATTATTAAGACAATCGACAACCTGAGGATTCATTTTAACATGGTTTGACAAACTTTATCGGTACTATGAGGATGTCTTCAGACTAAGCTGTTTTGGCTCTGGGAGTGTTTTGTCCACAGGTCGAACATGTCATGGAAAGTCAAGGAAAATGCAAGTTCAGAAAGACAGCGTAGTGAAGAAATGTGAACATTAAAGCATCGCCCGAACAGGGACTTGAACCCTGGACCCTCAGATTAAAAGTCTGATGCTCTACCGACTGAGCTATCCGGGCTCTGCTTTTTCTTATTTTCATACACCTAACCTGCCGGGCAGAGGCACGTGCTGACGAGGGGGCATTGTCAGATGGTACAGTTCCCCAGAGAACCAGGTCTTCATTCCAAATGATACAGTCAACAAAATCTGAACTAGGCATCCCCTCCAAAAAACACATTGTACAAGACCTCGTGGCGCAAAGGTAGCGCGTCTGACTCCAGATCAGAAGGTTGCGTGTTCAAATCACGTCGTGGTCAGGGATTTTATGTGTGCAATATCTGCCTTCTTTACACAGCGAAGTCAATGAATCAGCACAAGAACCAATGTGGCTTTACATAAACCACCAAACCAATGCTGCTTAAGATGACTAATTGTCTCTCACAGAAGCATGCACACTGCAAATTCCTAAATCAGATGATGCTGTGTGATTGACAGACTTAAATCAGTCTTCGAACAAGGAGTTTAACTTCTTTTGGCTTGGAGGCAGTATTTCGGCATATGGATGAGAAGCGTGCCCTGTTACTCAGACCCAGAAGCTCAGATATGCATATAATTGGTAGATGTGGATATTAAACACTCTAGTTTCCAAAACTGTTAAAATCGCGTCTGTGCGTATAACAGAACTGATACGGCAGGCAAAAACCTGAGGAAAATCAATCCAGGAAGTGGGATTTTTTTGATGTGGCTAGTTTTCAATTGAATGCCTATTGAGTTTCTAATGGGTTCGGACCCAGATTGCAGTTCCTATGGCTTCCACTAGATGTCAACAGTCTTTAGACATTCTTTCAGGCTTCTTTTCTGAAAAATTAAGAAGAACGAGACCTTTCTGTCAGTGCTTAGGAAGCATGCAGTGCTGGTTTGCGAGCGTGACCGAGTGCGCACCCTTCGTTGTTTTTCCTTTCTATTGAATACGCTATTGTCCGGTTGAAATATTATCGATTATTAAGACAATCGACAACCTGAGGATTCATTTTAACATGGTTTGACAAACTTTATCGGTACTATGAGGATGTCTTCAGACTAAGCTGTTTTGGCTCTGGGAGTGTTTTGTCCACAGGTCGAACATGTCATGGAAAGTCAAGGAAAATGCAAGTTCAGAAAGACAGCGTAGTGAAGAAATGTGAACATTAAAGCATCGCCCGAACAGGGACTTGAACCCTGGACCCTCAGATTAAAAGTCTGATGCTCTACCGACTGAGCTATCCGGGCTCTGCTTTTTCTTATTTTCATACACCTACCTGCCGGGCAGAGGCACGTGCTGACGAGGGGGCATTGTCAGATGGTACAGTTCCCCAGAGAACCAGGTCTTCATTCCAAATGATACAGTCAACAAAATCTGAACTAGGCATCCCCTCCAAAAAACACATTGTACAAGACCTCGTGGCGCAAAGGTAGCGCGTCTGACTCCAGATCAGAAGGTTGCGTGTTCAAATCAAGTCGTGGTCAGGGATTTTATGTGTGCAATATCTGCCTTCTTTACACAGCGAAGTCAATGAATCAGCATAAGAACCAATGTGGCTTTACATAAACCACCAAACCAATGCTGCTTAACATGACAAGCGTCTCTCACAGAAGCACACTGCAAATTCCTAAATCAGATGATGCTGTGTGATTGACAGACTTAAATCAGTCCTCGAACAAGGAGTTTAACTTCTTTTGGCTTGGAGGCAGTATTTCGGCATATGGATGAGAAGCGTGCCCTGTTACTCAGACCCAGAAGCTCAGATATGCATATAATTGGTAGATGTGGATATTAAACACTCTAGTTTCCAAAACTGTTAAAATCGCGTCTGTGCGTATAACAGAACTGATACGGCAGGCAAAAACCTGAGGAAAATCAATCCAGGAAGTGGGATTTTTTTTGATGTGGCTAGTTTTCAATTGAATGCCTATTGAGTTTCTAATGGGTTCGGACCCAGATTGCAGTTCCTATGGCTTCCACTAGATGTCAACAGTCTTTAGACATTCTTTCAGGCTTCTTTTCTGAAAAATTAAGAAGAACGAGACCTTTCTGTCAGTGCTTAGGAAGCATGCAGTGCTGGTTTGCGAGCGTGACCGAGTGCGCACCCTTCGTTGTTTTTCCTTTCTATTGAATACGCTATTGTCCGGTTGAAATATTATCGATTATTAAGACAATCGACAACCTGAGGATTCATTTTAACATGGTTTGACAAACTTTATCGGTACTATGAGGATGTCTTCAGACTAAGCTGTTTTGGCTCTGGGAGTGTTTTGTCCACAGGTCGAACATGTCATGGAAAGTCAAGGAAAATGCAAGTTCAGAAAGACAGCGTAGTGAAGAAATGTGAACATTAAAGCATCGCCCGAACAGGGACTTGAACCCTGGACCCTCAGATTAAAAGTCTGATGCTCTACCGACTGAGCTATCCGGGCTCTGCTTTTTCTTATTTTCATACACCTTACCTGCCGGGCAGAGGCACGTGCTGACGAGGGGGCATTGTCAGATGGTACAGTTCCCCAGAGAACCAGGTCTTCATTCCAAATGATACAGTCAACAAAATCTGAACTAGGCATCCCCTCAAAAAACACATTGTACAAGACCTCGTGGCGCAAAGGTAGCGCGTCTGACTCCAGATCAGAAGGTTGCGTGTTCAAATCAAGTCGTGGTCAGGGATTTTATGTGTGCAATATCTGCCTTCTTTACACAGCGAAGTCAATGAATCAGCATAAGAACCAATGTGGCTTTACATAAACCACCAAACCAATGCTGCTTAACATGACAAGCGTCTCTCACAGAAGCACACTGCAAATTCCTAAATCAGATGATGCTGTGTGATTGACAGACTTAAATCAGTCCTCGAACAAGGAGTTTAACTTCTTTTGGCTTGGAGGCAGTATTTCGGCATATGGATGAGAAGCGTGCCCTGTTACTCAGACCCAGAAGCTCAGATATGCATATAATTGGTAGATGTGGATATTAAACACTCTAGTTTCCAAAACTGTTAAAATCGCGTCTGTGCGTATAACAGAACTGATACGGCAGGCAAAAACCTGAGGAAAATCAATCCAGGAAGTGGGATTTTTTTTGATGTGGCTAGTTTTCAATTGAATGCCTATTGAGTTTCTAATGGGTTCGGACCCAGATTGCAGTTCCTATGGCTTCCACTAGATGTCAACAGTCTTTAGACATTCTTTCAGGCTTCTTTTCTGAAAAATTAAGAAGAACGAGACCTTTCTGTCAGTGCTTAGGAAGCATGCAGTGCTGGTTTGCGAGCGTGACCGAGTGCGCACCCTTCGTTGTTTTTCCTTTCTATTGAATACGCTATTGTCCAGTTGAAATATTATCGATTATTAAGACAATCGACAACCTGAGGATTCATTTTAACATGGTTTGACATGTTTTGACAAACTTTATCGGTACTATGAGGATGTCTTCAGACTAAGCTGTTTTGGCTCTGGGAGTGTTTTGTCCACAGGTCGAACATGTCATGGAAAGTCAAGGAAAATGCAAGTTCAGAAAGACAGCGTAGTGAAGAAATGTGAACATTAAAGCATCGCCCGAACAGGGACTTGAACCCTGGACCCTCAGATTAAAAGTCTGATGCTCTACCGACTGAGCTATCCGGGCTCTGCTTTTTCTTATTTTCATACACCTTACCTGCCGGGCAGAGGCACGTGCTGACGAGGGGGCATTGTCAGATGGTACAGTTCCCCAGAGAACCAGGTCTTCATTCCAAATGATACAGTCAACAAAATCTGAACTAGGCATCCCCTCAAAAAACACATTGTACAAGACCTCGTGGCGCAAAGGTAGCGCGTCTGACTCCAGATCAGAAGGTTGCGTGTTCAAATCAAGTCGTGGTCAGGGATTTTATGTGTGCAATATCTGCCTTCTTTACACAGCGAAGTCAATGAATCAGCATAAGAACCAATGTGGCTTTACATAAACCACCAAACCAATGCTGCTTAACATGACAAGCGTCTCTCACAGAAGCACACTGCAAATTCCTAAATCAGATGATGCTGTGTGATTGACAGACTTAAATCAGTCCTCGAACAAGGAGTTTAACTTCTTTTGGCTTGGAGGCAGTATTTCGGCATATGGATGAGAAGCGTGCCCTGTTACTCAGACCCAGAAGCTCAGATATGCATATAATTGGTAGATGTGGATATTAAACACTCTAGTTTCCAAAACTGTTAAAATCGCGTCTGTGCGTATAACAGAACTGATACGGCAGGCAAAAACCTGAGGAAAATCAATCCAGGAAGTGGGATTTTTTTTGATGTGGCTAGTTTTCAATTGAATGCCTATTGAGTTTCTAATGGGTTCGGACCCAGATTGCAGTTCCTATGGCTTCCACTAGATGTCAACAGTCTTTAGACATTCTTTCAGGCTTCTTTTCTGAAAAATTAAGAAGAACGAGACCTTTCTGTCAGTGCTTAGGAAGCATGCAGTGCTGGTTTGCGAGCGTGACCGAGTGCGCACCCTTCGTTGTTTTTCCTTTCTATTGAATACGCTATTGTCCAGTTGAAATATTATCGATTATTAAGACAATCGACAACCTGAGGATTCATTTTAACATGGTTTGACATGTTTTGACAAACTTTATCGGTACTATGAGGATGTCTTCAGACTAAGCTGTTTTGGCTCTGGGAGTGTTTTGTCCACAGGTCGAACATGTCATGGAAAGTCAAGGAAAATGCAAGTTCAGAAAGACAGCGTAGTGAAGAAATGTGAACATTAAAGCATCGCCCGAACAGGGACTTGAACCCTGGACCCTCAGATTAAAAGTCTGATGCTCTACCGACTGAGCTATCCGGGCTCTGCTTTTTCTTATTTTCATACACCTTACCTGCCGGGCAGAGGCACGTGCTGACGAGGGGGCATTGTCAGATGGTACAGTTCCCCAGAGAACCAGGTCTTCATTCCAAATGATACAGTCAACAAAATCTGAACTAGGCATCCCCTCAAAAAAACACATTGTACAAGACCTCGTGGCGCAAAGGTAGCGCGTCTGACTCCAGATCAGAAGGTTGCGTGTTCAAATCAAGTCGTGGTCAGGGATTTTATGTGTGCAATATCTGCCTTCTTTACACAGCGAAGTCAATGAATCAGCATAAGAACCAATGTGGCTTTACATAAACCACCAAACCAATGCTGCTTAACATGACAAGCGTCTCTCACAGAAGCACACTGCAAATTCCTAAATCAGATGATGCTGTGTGATTGACAGACTTAAATCAGTCCTCGAACAAGGAGTTTAACTTCTTTTGGCTTGGAGGCAGTATTTCGGCATATGGATGAGAAGCGTGCCCTGTTACTCAGACCCAGAAGCTCAGATATGCATATAATTGGTAGATGTGGATATTAAACACTCTAGTTTCCAAAACTGTTAAAATCGCGTCTGTGCGTATAACAGAACTGATACGGCAGGCAAAAACCTGAGGAAAATCAATCCAGGAAGTGGGATTTTTTTTGATGTGGCTAGTTTTCAATTGAATGCCTATTGAGTTTCTAATGGGTTCGGACCCAGATTGCAGTTCCTATGGCTTCCACTAGATGTCAACAGTCTTTAGACATTCTTTCAGGCTTCTTTTCTGAAAAATTAAGAAGAACGAGACCTTTCTGTCAGTGCTTAGGAAGCATGCAGTGCTGGTTTGCGAGCGTGACCGAGTGCGCACCCTTCGTTGTTTTTCCTTTCTATTGAATACGCTATTGTCCAGTTGAAATATTATCGATTATTAAGACAATCGACAACCTGAGGATTCATTTTAACATGGTTTGACATGTTTTGACAAACTTTATCGGTACTATGAGGATGTCTTCAGACTAAGCTGTTTTGGCTCTGGGAGTGTTTTGTCCACAGGTCGAACATGTCATGGAAAGTCAAGGAAAATGCAAGTTCAGAAAGACAGCGTAGTGAAGAAATGTGAACATTAAAGCATCGCCCGAACAGGGACTTGAACCCTGGACCCTCAGATTAAAAGTCTGATGCTCTACCGACTGAGCTATCCGGGCTCTGCTTTTTCTTATTTTCATACACCTTACCTGCCGGGCAGAGGCACGTGCTGACGAGGGGGCATTGTCAGATGGTACAGTTCCCCAGAGAACCAGGTCTTCATTCCAAATGATACAGTCAACAAAATCTGAACTAGGCATCCCCTCAAAAAAACACATTGTACAAGACCTCGTGGCGCAAAGGTAGCGCGTCTGACTCCAGATCAGAAGGTTGCGTGTTCAAATCAAGTCGTGGTCAGGGATTTTATGTGTGCAATATCTGCCTTCTTTACACAGCGAAGTCAATGAATCAGCATAAGAACCAATGTGGCTTTACATAAACCACCAAACCAATGCTGCTTAACATGACAAGCGTCTCTCACAGAAGCACACTGCAAATTCCTAAATCAGATGATGCTGTGTGATTGACAGACTTAAATCAGTCCTCGAACAAGGAGTTTAACTTCTTTTGGCTTGGAGGCAGTATTTCGGCATATGGATGAGAAGCGTGCCCTGTTACTCAGACCCAGAAGCTCAGATATGCATATAATTGGTAGATGTGGATATTAAACACTCTAGTTTCCAAAACTGTTAAAATCGCGTCTGTGCGTATAACAGAACTGATACGGCAGGCAAAAACCTGAGGAAAATCAATCCAGGAAGTGGGATTTTTTTTGATGTGGCTAGTTTTCAATTGAATGCCTATTGAGTTTCTAATGGGTTCGGACCCAGATTGCAGTTCCTATGGCTTCCACTAGATGTCAACAGTCTTTAGACATTCTTTCAGGCTTCTTTTCTGAAAAATTAAGAAGAACGAGACCTTTCTGTCAGTGCTTAGGAAGCATGCAGTGCTGGTTTGCGAGCGTGACCGAGTGCGCACCCTTCGTTGTTTTTCCTTTCTATTGAATACGCTATTGTCCAGTTGAAATATTATCGATTATTAAGACAATCGACAACCTGAGGATTCATTTTAACATGGTTTGACATGTTTTGACAAACTTTATCGGTACTATGAGGATGTCTTCAGACTAAGCTGTTTTGGCTCTGGGAGTGTTTTGTCCACAGGTCGAACATGTCATGGAAAGTCAAGGAAAATGCAAGTTCAGAAAGACAGCGTAGTGAAGAAATGTGAACATTAAAGCATCGCCCGAACAGGGACTTGAACCCTGGACCCTCAGATTAAAAGTCTGATGCTCTACCGACTGAGCTATCCGGGCTCTGCTTTTTCTTATTTTCATACACCTTACCTGCCGGGCAGAGGCACGTGCTGACGAGGGGGCATTGTCAGATGGTACAGTTCCCCAGAGAACCAGGTCTTCATTCCAAATGATACAGTCAACAAAATCTGAACTAGGCATCCCCTAAAAAAACACATTGTACAAGACCTCGTGGCGCAAAGGTAGCGCGTCTGACTCCAGATCAGAAGGTTGCGTGTTCAAATCAAGTCGTGGTCAGGGATTTTATGTGTGCAATATCTGCCTTCTTTACACAGCGAAGTCAATGAATCAGCATAAGAACCAATGTGGCTTTACATAAACCACCAAACCAATGCTGCTTAACATGACAAGCGTCTCTCACAGAAGCACACTGCAAATTCCTAAATCAGATGATGCTGTGTGATTGACAGACTTAAATCAGTCCTCGAACAAGGAGTTTAACTTCTTTTGGCTTGGAGGCAGTATTTCGGCATATGGATGAGAAGCGTGCCCTGTTACTCAGACCCAGAAGCTCAGATATGCATATAATTGGTAGATGTGGATATTAAACACTCTAGTTTCCAAAACTGTTAAAATCGCGTCTGTGCGTATAACAGAACTGATACGGCAGGCAAAAACCTGAGGAAAATCAATCCAGGAAGTGGGATTTTTTTTGATGTGGCTAGTTTTCAATTGAATGCCTATTGAGTTTCTAATGGGTTCGGACCCAGATTGCAGTTCCTATGGCTTCCACTAGATGTCAACAGTCTTTAGACATTCTTTCAGGCTTCTTTTCTGAAAAATTAAGAAGAACGAGACCTTTCTGTCAGTGCTTAGGAAGCATGCAGTGCTGGTTTGCGAGCGTGACCGAGTGCGCACCCTTCGTTGTTTTTCCTTTCTATTGAATACGCTATTGTCCAGTTGAAATATTATCGATTATTAAGACAATCGACAACCTGAGGATTCATTTTAACATGGTTTGACATGTTTTGACAAACTTTATCGGTACTATGAGGATGTCTTCAGACTAAGCTGTTTTGGCTCTGGGAGTGTTTTGTCCACAGGTCGAACATGTCATGGAAAGTCAAGGAAAATGCAAGTTCAGAAAGACAGCGTAGTGAAGAAATGTGAACATTAAAGCATCGCCCGAACAGGGACTTGAACCCTGGACCCTCAGATTAAAAGTCTGATGCTCTACCGACTGAGCTATCCGGGCTCTGCTTTTTCTTATTTTCATACACCTTACCTGCCGGGCAGAGGCACGTGCTGACGAGGGGGCATTGTCAGATGGTACAGTTCCCCAGAGAACCAGGTCTTCATTCCAAATGATACAGTCAACAAAATCTGAACTAGGCATCCCCTCAAAAAAACACATTGTACAAGACCTCGTGGCGCAAAGGTAGCGCGTCTGACTCCAGATCAGAAGGTTGCGTGTTCAAATCAAGTCGTGGTCAGGGATTTTATGTGTGCAATATCTGCCTTCTTTACACAGCGAAGTCAATGAATCAGCATAAGAACCAATGTGGCTTTACATAAACCACCAAACCAATGCTGCTTAACATGACAAGCGTCTCTCACAGAAGCACACTGCAAATTCCTAAATCAGATGATGCTGTGTGATTGACAGACTTAAATCAGTCCTCGAACAAGGAGTTTAACTTCTTTTGGCTTGGAGGCAGTATTTCGGCATATGGATGAGAAGCGTGCCCTGTTACTCAGACCCAGAAGCTCAGATATGCATATAATTGGTAGATGTGGATATTAAACACTCTAGTTTCCAAAACTGTTAAAATCGCGTCTGTGCGTATAACAGAACTGATACGGCAGGCAAAAACCTGAGGAAAATCAATCCAGGAAGTGGGATTTTTTTTGATGTGGCTAGTTTTCAATTGAATGCCTATTGAGTTTCTAATGGGTTCGGACCCAGATTGCAGTTCCTATGGCTTCCACTAGATGTCAACAGTCTTTAGACATTCTTTCAGGCTTCTTTTCTGAAAAATTAAGAAGAACGAGACCTTTCTGTCAGTGCTTAGGAAGCATGCAGTGCTGGTTTGCGAGCGTGACCGAGTGCGCACCCTTCGTTGTTTTTCCTTTCTATTGAATACGCTATTGTCCAGTTGAAATATTATCGATTATTAAGACAATCGACAACCTGAGGATTCATTTTAACATGGTTTGACATGTTTTGACAAACTTTATCGGTACTATGAGGATGTCTTCAGACTAAGCTGTTTTGGCTCTGGGAGTGTTTTGTCCACAGGTCGAACATGTCATGGAAAGTCAAGGAAAATGCAAGTTCAGAAAGACAGCGTAGTGAAGAAATGTGAACATTAAAGCATCGCCCGAACAGGGACTTGAACCCTGGACCCTCAGATTAAAAGTCTGATGCTCTACCGACTGAGCTATCCGGGCTCTGCTTTTTCTTATTTTCATACACCTTACCTGCCGGGCAGAGGCACGTGCTGACGAGGGGGCATTGTCAGATGGTACAGTTCCCCAGAGAACCAGGTCTTCATTCCAAATGATACAGTCAACAAAATCTGAACTAGGCATCCCCTCCAAAAAACACATTGTACAAGACCTCGTGGCGCAAAGGTAGCGCGTCTGACTCCAGATCAGAAGGTTGCGTGTTCAAATCAAGTCGTGGTCAGGGATTTTATGTGTGCAATATCTGCCTTCTTTACACAGCGAAGTCAATGAATCAGCATAAGAACCAATGTGGCTTTACATAAACCACCAAACCAATGCTGCTTAACATGACAAGCGTCTCTCACAGAAGCACACTGCAAATTCCTAAATCAGATGATGCTGTGTGATTGACAGACTTTTATTTATGTTTATTTATTTTTATTTTACCTTATTTAACCAGGTAGGCAAGTTGAGAACAAGTTCTCATTTACAATTGCGACCTGGCCAAGATAAAGCAAAGCAGTTCGACAGATAAAACGACACAGAGTTACACATGGAGTAAAAAACAACATACAGTCAATAATGCAGTATAAACAAGTCTATATACAATGTGAGCAAATGAGGTGTGAGCAGGAGGGTAAAGGCCAAAAAAGGCCATGATGGCAAAGTAAGTAACAATATAGCAAGTAAAATACTGGAATGGTAGTTTTGCAAGGAAGAATGTGCAAGTAGAAATAAAAAATAATGGGGTGCAAAGCAGCAAAATAAATAAATAAATAAAATTCAATACAGTGGGAAAGAGGTAGTTGTTTGGCTAAATTAGTAGGTGGGCTATGTACAAGGTGCAGTAATCTGTGAGCTGCTCTGACAGTTGGTGCTTAAAGCTAGTGAGGGAGATAAGTGTTTCCAGTTTCAGAGATTTTTGTAGTTCGTTCCAGTCATTGGCAGCAGAGAACTGGAAGGAGAGGCGGCCAAAGAAGAATTGGTTTGGGGGTGACTAGAGAGATATACCTGCTGGAGCGTGTGCTACAGGTGGGAGATGCTATGGTGACCAGCGAGCTGAGATAAGGGGGGACTTTACCTAGCAGGGTCTTGTAGATGACATGGAGCCAGTGGGTTTGGCGACGAGTATGAAGCGAGGGCCAGCCAACGAGAGCGTACAGGTCGCAATGGTGGGTAGTATATGGGGCTTTGGTGATAAATGGATTGCACTGTGATAGACTTAAATCAGTCTTCGAACAAGGAGTTGAACTTCTTTTGGCTTGGAGGCAGTATTTCGGCGTATGGATGAGAAGCGTGCTCTGTTACTCATACCCAGAAGCTCAGATATGCATATAATTGGTAGATGTGGATATTAAACACTCTAGTTTCCAAAACTGTTAAAAATTGAAATATATCGATTATTAAGACAATTGACAACCTGAGGATCATTTTAACATGGTTTGACATGTTCGACAAACTTTATCGGTACTATGAGGATGTCTTCAGACTAAGCTGTTTTGGCTCTGGGAGGTTTGTCCACAGGTCGAAACATGTCATGGAAAGTCAAGGGAAATGCAAGTTCAGAAAGACAGCGTATAGTGAAGAAAATGTGAACATTAAAGCATCGCCCAAACAGGGACTTGAACCTGGACACTGTTGGTGTTCAAATACTGGAGAGTTGAGACCAAATCACGGACGCTGGACAGAGTGGATTTCAGTTGTACAAAAGGCAGTTTATTTAGTCAAATGATATCTTGTCTGCAGTTTTTTAGCGTGCACGGACCTATTCACATAACTCAGTAGGGAGTCAGGTGAAAAAAGGGCCTTATACATAGGTTACAGTAGTTTTATACATTGAATAAAGTAGGTAGAGTCTTGTCGTGTCGCCTTCTGAATGGTCCCGAAGGGTTGGAGGCGGACTGCTTCTAGCCAGTTTATGTGGGTATGTGTTCGTTCCTGTTTGGGCAGGGATACATGCAATGACTTGAGGTCAGGCGGATTAGTTTGGCGCTGTATAATATATGAGCTATGTGTATGAATATATGTATATATGACAAATACCCCTCTTCACATCTATTAGACGTGAACAATAGAACTAAAATATGAAGCACCCAAACAATTTGGTAGGAACCAATTTTTGAGTCCCCCTCTTCACGTCTATCAAGACGTGAAAACTATAGGAGAAACAGAGGAGGAGATAAAAAAAACAAAAAGCCCCCTCAAGTATGCAGCGAAGCGAGGTAAATAAGCAAGGACAAAAGGAGACCACTCCAAGTGCTACACCTGGAGTGGCCAAGAGGAGTAGACAGGAAGAGGGGGTTCCTGAAAAGGTGGAAACGCCTCATCAAGGTCAAACCGCCAAAAGCGGGTACATGTGGGTCTGGTTGCTGGGCAATGGGGTAATGGCAGTGGTGATTACTCTAGTGGCTAATGTGCGTGCGCAAGGAATACAGCAACAACCGCACAGGGTTAGGATAGCTAAAAAAAAACAGCTACGGACACTAGGACAGAGGAGATCAGGGTCTTATAGTTACCAAACGCATCCATCCAGGAGTCCCACATAGAGGGTGTCAACTCCGGAGTGTGCTTCATCTTACCATTAAGTGTGCGAAAGACCCTCTAGGGCAACGGTAAAAAGACTACCATCAGTTGCTGTGTTATTGGGAATGAAAAGTACAACATTGCTCCCCAAACATGGCACAAACGCCACCGCGTTCTGCCAATAAACATGTCAACAGCAATTCTATTTTGAAAAGCCTCAATGATGTTGCTGCAGTTGTCCATGTACGGCCTCGAATCCTTGCTGAGTCCAATTGCCTAGTTTTTGGACATTGAAATGAATGTAGTTAATACGATCTACATTCTTGTTAACTGTACACCACCAACAAATAGATGATTCAAAGCCTGCAGCCACTTGGTCAATGAGTTTAACTCATCTTTACCCCCCTGGGGACGCCAATTGCATCAATGTAAGTTGGGTCCCCAGCTGAAGGGGCCCACCATGCGCTTGGTCCTGGTAGGCCAAATTCGGACCCAGGGCTTGTATGCGGGTGAGAGATCTTGGACGCCTATGGGGTAAACAGAGATTGGCAGCAGAAGGGTTAACAAGCGTACAAACTCCAGTGGTGTTCGGGGAAGTCCGTCAAACAGCCCAGTCCCCCCACACCACCACCATACGTTCAGCTCT
>NW_022263606.1:0-48868 GCF_002021735.2 Oncorhynchus kisutch
ATCCACATCATCCACTACCTATCCACATCACACACACTACCTATCCACATCACACACTACCTATCTACTAGTCCACATCATCCACTATCTATCTACTGTCCACATCATCCACTACCTATCCACATCACACACTACCTATCCACATCACACTACCTATCCACTATCCACATCACCAACTACCTATCTACTATCCACATCACCCAATACCTATCTACTGTCCACATCATCCACTACCTATCCACACTCACCACACTACCTATCTACTGTCCACATCATCCACTACCTATCTACTATCCACATCATCCACTACCTATCCACATCACCACTACCTATCTACTGTCCACATCATCCACTACCTATCTACTATCCACATCATCCACTATATATCCACATCACACACTACCTATCTACGATCCACATCACCCACTACCTATCCACATCACCCACTACCTATCCACTATCCACATCACCCCACTACCTATATACCTATCCACATCACCCACTACCTATCCACTATCCACATCACCCACTACCTATCCACTATCCACATCATCCAATACCTATCTACTATCCGCATCACCCACTACCTATCTACTATCCACATCATCCACTACCTATCCACATCACCCACTACCTATCTACTATCCACATCACCCACTACCTATCCACTATCCACATCACCCACTACCTATCTACTATCCACATCATCCAATACCTATCTACTATCCACATCATCCAATACCTATCCACATCACCCACTACCTATCTACTATCCACATCACCACTACCTATCCACATCACCCACTACCTATCTACTATCCACATCATCCAATACCTATCCACTATCCACATCATCCAATACCTATCCACATCATCCACTACCTATCCAATATCCACATCATCCACTACCTATCCACATCACCCACTACCCATCTACTATCCACATCACCCACTACCTATCCACTATCCACATCACCCACTACCTATCTACTATCCACATCATCAATACCTATCTACTATCCACATCATCCAATACCTATCCACTATCCACATCATCCATACCTATCCACATCATCCACTACCTATATACTATACACATCACCCACTACCTATCACATCACCACTACCTATCCACTATCCACATCATCCAATACCTATCTACTATCCACATCACCACTACCTATCCACATCACCCACTACCTATCCACTATCACATCACCACTACCTATCCACTATCCACATCACCCACTACCTATATACTATCCACATCACCACTACCTATCCACTATCCACATCACCTCTACCTATCCACTATCACATCACCACTACCTATATACTATCCACATCACCCACTTCCTATCCACATCAACCACTACCTATCTACTATCCACATCACCCACTACCTATCCACTATCCACATCACCCCTACCTATCTACTATCCACATCATCCAATACCTATCTACTATCCTCATCATCCAATACCTATCCACATCACCCTCTATATCTACTATCCACATCACCCACTACCTATCCACATCACCCACTACCTATCTACTATCCACATCATCCAATACCTATCCACTATCCACATCATCCAATACCTATCCACTATCCACATCATCCACTACCTATCCAATATCCACATCATCCACTACCTATCCACATCACCCACTACCCATCTACTATCCACATCACCCACTACCTATCCACATCACCCACTACCTATCCACTATCCACATCACCCACTACCTATCTACTATCCACATCATCCAATACCTATCTACTATCCACATCATCCAATACCTATCCACTATCCACATCATCCAATACCTATCCACTATCCACATCATCCACTACCTATCTACTATCCACATCATCCAATATATATCCACATCATCACACTACCTATCTACGATCCACATCACCACTACCTATCCACATCACCCACTACCTATCTACTATCCACATCACCCACTACCTATCCACTATCCACATCACCCACTACCTATCTACTATCCACATCATCCAATACCTATCTACTATCCACATCATCCAATACCTATCCACATCACTCACTACCTATCTACTATCCACATCACCCACTACCTATCCAGATCACCCACTACCTATCCACTATCCACATCACCCACTACCTATCTACTATCCACATCATCCAATACCTATCTACTATCCACATCATCCAATACCTATCTACTATCCGCATCATCCACTACCTATCCACATCACACACTACCTATCCACATCACACACTACCTATCTACTGTCCACATCATCCACTACCTATCTACTATCCACATCATCCACTACCTATCCACATCATCCACTACCTACCCACATCACACACTACCTATCTACTATCCACATCATCCACTACCTATCCACATCATCCACTACCTATCCACATCATCCACTACCTATCCACATCACACACTACCTATCCACATCACACACTACCTATCTACTGTCCACATCATCCACTACCTATCCACATCATCCACTACCTATCCACATCACACACTACCTATCCACATCACACACTACCTATCTACTGTCCACATCATCCACTACCTATCTACTGTCCACATCATCCACTACCTATCCACATCACACACTACCTATCCACATCACCCACTACCTATCCACTATCCACATCACCCACTACCTATCTACTATCCACATCACCCACTACCTATCTACTGTCCACATCATCCACTACCTATCCACATCCCCCACTACCTATCTACTGTCCACATCATCCACTACCTATCTACTATCCACATCATCCACTACCTATCCACATCACCCACTACCTATCTACTGTCCACATCATCCACTACCTATCTACTATCCACATCACACACTACCTATCTACGCTCCACATCACCCACTACCTATCCACATCACCCACTACCTATCCAATCCACATCACCACTACTATACACTATCACATCACCCACTACCTATATACTCCACATTCACCCACCACTACTATCCACTATCCACATCACCCACTACCTATCCACATCCACATCACCCGACTACCTATCTACTATCCGCATCATCCAATACTATCTACTATCCACATCATCCAATACCTATCTACCTATCCACATCATCCCAATACCTATCCACATCACCCACTACCTATCTACTATCCAATTCACCCACTCCCTATCCACATCACCCACTACCTATCCCACTTTCCACATTCACCCACTACCTATCTACTATCCACATCATCCAATACCTATCTACTATCCACATCATCCAATACCTATCCACTATCAACATCATCCACTACCTATCTACTATCCAACATCATCCACTACCCTATCCACATCACACACTACCTATCTTACTGTCCACATCATCCACTACCTATCTACTGTCCACTATCACTACCTATCTACTATCCACATCATCCACTACCTATCCACATCATCCACTACCTACCCACATCACACACTACCTATCTACTATCCACATCATCCACTACCTATCCACATCATCCACTACCTATCCACGTCACACACTACCTATCCACATTCACACACTACCTATCTAATGTCCACATCATCCACTACCTATCCACATCATCCACTACCTATCCACATCACACACTACCTATCCACATCACACACTTACCTATCTACTGTCCACATCATCCACTATCTATCTACTGTCCACATCATCCACTACCTATCCACATCACACACTACCTATCCACATCACCCACTACCTATCCACATCACCAACTACCTATCTACTATCCACATCACCCACTACCTATCTACTGTCCACATCATCCACTACCTATCCACATCACCCACTACCTATCTACTGTCCACATATCCACTACTATCTACCTATCCACATCATCCACTACCTATCCACATCACCCCACTACATATCTACTGTCCACATCATCCACTACCTATCTACTATCCACATCATCCACTATATATCCACATCACACACTACCTATCTACGATCCACATCACACACTACCTATCCACATCACCCACTACCTATCCACTATCCACATCACCCACCTCCCTATCCACATCACCCCTACCTATCCACTTTCCACATCACCCACTACCTATCTACTATCCACATCATCCAATACCTATCTACTATCCACATCATCCAATACCTATCCACTATCCACATCATCCCATACCTATCTTACTATCCACATCATCCACTACCTATCCACATCACACACTACCTATCCACATCACCCACTACCTCCACATCACACACTACCTATCTACTGTCCACATCATCCACTACCTATCTACTGTCCACATCATCCACTACCTATCTACTATCCACATCATCCACTACCTATCCACATCATCCACTACCTACCCACATCACACACTACCTATCTACTATCCACATCATCACATCATCCACTACCTATCCACATCACACACTACCTATCCACATCACACACTACCTATCTACTGTCCACATCATCCACTACCTATCCACATCATCCACTACCTATCCACATCACACACTACCTATCCACATCACACACTACCTATCTACTGTCCACATCATCCACTATCTATCTACTGTCCACATCATCCACACCTATCCACATCACACACTACCTATCCACATCACCCACTACCTATCCACTATCCACATCACCAACTACCTATCTACTATCCACATCACCCACTACCTATCTACTGTCCACATCATCCACTACCTATCCACATCACCCACTACCTATCTACTGTCCACATCATCCCACTACCTATCTACTATCCACATCATCCACTACCTATCCACATCACCCACTACCTATCTACTGTCCACATCATCCACTACCTATCTACTATCCACATCATCCACTATATATCCACATCACACACTACCTATCTACGATCCACATCACACACTACCTATCCACATCACCCACTACCTATCCACTATCCACATCACCCACTACCTATCTACTATCCACATCACCCACTACCTATCTACTGTCCACATCATCCACTACCTATCCACATCACCCACTACCTATCTACTGTCCACATCATCCACTACCTATCTACTATCCACATCATCCACTACCTATCCACATCACCCACTACCTATCTACTGTCCACATCATCCACTACCTATCTACTATCCACATCACACACTACCTATCTACGATCCACATCACCCACTACCTATCCACATCACCCACTACCTATCCACTATCCACATCACCCACTACCTATACACTATCACATCACCCACTACCTATATACTATCCACATCACCCACTACCTATCCACTATCCACATCACCCACTACCTATCCACTATCCACATCACCCACTACCTATCTACTATCCGCATCATCCAATACCTATCTACTATCCACATCATCCAATACCTATCTACTATCCACATCATCCGATACCTATCCACATCACCCACTACCTATCTACTATCCACATCACCCACTACCTATCCACTATCCACATCACCCACTACCTATCTACTATCCACATCATCCAATACCTATCTACTATCCACATCATCCAATACCTATCCACTATCCACATCATCCACTACCTATCTACTATCCACATCATCCACTACCTATCCACATCACACACTACCTATCCACATCACACACTACCTATCTACTGTCCACATCATCCACTACCTATCTACTGTCCACATCATCCACTACCTATCTACTATCCACATCATCCACTACCTATCCACATCATCACTACCTACCCACATCACACACTACCTATCTACTATCCACATCATCCACTACCTATCCACATCATCCACTACCTATCCACATCACACACTACCTATCCACATCACACACTACCTATCTACTGTCCACATCATCCACTATCTATCTACTGTCCACATCATCCACTACCTATCCACATCACACACTACCTATCCACATCACCCACTACCTATCCACTATCCACATCACCAAACTACCTATCTACTATCCACATCACCCACTACCTATCTACTGTCCACATCATCCACTACCTATCCACATCACCCACTACCTATCTACTGTCCACATCATCCACTACCTATCTACTATCCACATCATCCACTACCTATCCACATCACCCACTACCTATCTACTGTCCACATCATCCACTACCTATCTACTATCCACATCATCCACTATATATCCACATCACACACTACCTATCTACGATCCACATCACCCACTACCTATCCACATCACCCACTACCTATCCACTATCCACATCACCCACTACCTATATACTATCCACATCACCCACTACCTATCCACTATCCACATCACCCACTACCTATCCACTATCCACATCATCCAATACCTATCTACTATCCGCATCATCCAATACCTATCTACTATCCACATCATCCAATACCTATCCACATCACCCACTACCTATCTACTATCCACATCACCCACTACCTATCCACATCACCCACTACCTATCTACTATCCACATCATCCAATACCTATCTACTATCCACATCATCCAATACCTATCCACATCACCCACTACCTATCTACTATCCACATCACCCACTACCTATCCACATCACCCACTACCTATCTACTATCCACATCATCCAATACCTATCCACTATCCACATCATCCAATACCTATCCACATCATCCACTACCTATCCAATATCCACATCATCCACTACCTATCCACATCACCCACTACCCATCTACTATCCACATCACCCACTACCTATCCACTATCCACATCACCCACTACCTATCTACTATCCACATCATCCAATACCTATCTACTATCCACATCATCCAATACCTATCCACTATCCACATCATCCAATACCTATCCACATCATCCACTACCTATATACTATACACATCACCCACTACCTATACACATCACCCACTACCTATCCACTATCCACATCATCCAATACCTATCTACTATCCACATCATCCAATACCTATCCACATCATCCAATACCTATCTACTATCCACATCATCCACTACCTATCTACTACACTCTACTACACTTCTATTTGCATATTTCCTGACTTTGTAAAAAATATACATCCTCTTTTGGGTTTACCTAATTCTTGGGAAAACTTCTCCCAGTCCCTAACTCCGTAAAGTCAAGTCCTATTGTGTCTCCTCTCCACGTTCTAGTAACAAATAATCCAGGAGAGATCCACAGCCTCCCTCTCAGCAGTGGCATTTCCCTGTGTGTTGCCGTTCTAATGATCTGTCCTCAGATTATACGGCAGCAGAAAAGTCATATGAATAATAAATAATAAAGCCGCGGCGGTGCGCTGGAATGGATTTATTATTGAGATAAGGTGGGCGAGGGGACTGGCTTCTCTGTGAAGAGAGATCCCTGGGAGGTTAATAAAGGTGGAGAGAGGAAGGCTTTGTTTGAGAATCTTGTGTCGAAATGACACAGTCTGTCGCCCACCACTAATGGAATCTTATCTTCCCGTTCAGAATGTGACAGGAAAACTAAAGTCCTAAAGAGAAAGACCCTCTTCCCTTAGTTCACCTGACTCTATGCAACCTCTCCTGCAACTACAAAGCTGAGCCAAGGTTTACTTACTTCAGGAAGCCAAGGAACATGTACATCTGGTGGGCGGTGGTGGGGATGTGTGTGTTCGTGTGGATATTACATTTACAGTTCATTAACAATATTTTATCATGGAATGATTACACTGTAATAAAGTCATTGTGACTGAAAGGCCTGCTTCAACTGTGGTGTGTCTTTGGCTTGGCAATGGATAACATGCCTCTCAACTCCTACATTAGGAGGAGTAGTGGGTGTATAGTACAGTACAGTTCACAGTGGGCCCCTGCAACTCAACAGCCATTTACAATGATATAAATCAGACTTTGATTGCAGCAATGGATTCTCTTCACGTAGGGGCTGCCAGAAGCCTGGCACTCAAAACCCTTTTACTTCAGTCTTGAATTAGGCCGATGCAGACAGACAGAAGAGAATCCCCCAATCGCTACGAGGCAAAGTTGCCCCTTGCGTATTTTGAACGAGACAGACAAAAAAACATTTATATCCCTTAAGGCACTTTCCATCAGATCATCCCTCTGGAAAAAACCATCTGAAATAAAAAGCCAGGGATGTGCACACGGGGGAAAAACCTCTCAAATGGATTTAGCTTTTTATCGGTCTTGCGATTGGCATTTTACGAGCTGAGGATTGGGCTGCTTTATGAAGAAGAACTTTGGGTGTGACTCTCGAATGGCACCCTATTCCCTATATAGTGCACTACTTTCGACCAGAGCGATTTAGGACTCACTCTTGGACACTTCTCCCCAGTAAATTAGACCATTAAACCAGATCATGAAGGCCTCATATGTATTCAGCCCCTCTCTTTATTCACCGACAGGAGAGGTTTCCCTTCTTTAAAAACAACTCATCCTTTGCATTTGTAAATGGTGGCTCCTTTTTTCAACTAGGCAAGTCAGTTAAGAACAAATTCTTATTTTCAGGGCCTCCCGGGTGGCGCAGCGGTTAAGGGCGCTGGGTTCGCGCTCAGGCTCTGTCGTAACCGGCCGCGACCAGGAGGTCCGTGGGGCGACGCACAATTGGCCTAGCGTCGTACGGGTTAGGGAGGGTTTGGCCGATAGGGATATCCTTGTCTCATCGCGCACCAGCGACTCCTGTGGCGGGCCGGGCGCAGTGTACGCTAACCAAGGTTGCCAGGTGCACGGTGTTTCCTCCGACACATTGGTGCGGCTGGCTTCCGGGTTTGATGCGCGCTGTGTTGAGAAGCAGTGCGGCTTGGTTGGGTTGTGTATCGGAGGACGCATGACTTTCAACCTTCGTCTCTCTCGAGCCTGTACGGGAGTTGTAGCGATGAGACAAGATAGTAGCTACTAACAATTGGATACCAGGAAATTGGGGAGATAAAGGGGGTAAAAAATAAAAATAAAAAATAAATCTTATTTTCAATGACGGCCTAGGAACGGTGGGTTAACTGCCTGTTCAGGGGCAGAAAGACAGATTTTTACCTTGTCATCTTGGGGATTTAATCTTGCAACCTTCTGGTTACTAGTCCATTGCTCTAAACACCAGGCTACATGCCTTGTGTCTGCTTTCGTAAACAGCCTGCATGACCGGGGCCTGTTCTAAATCCCCTCCTTCTGTCCTATGATAGAACCATAGAAATATAATAACTAGAATGACCTAGAATAGAATTGAGTAATTGTATTTCTATACGTAGGACAGGTGGAGGGGGTTTGGAATGGGACTTGCTCCTGAGGAGTTCAGGGGTTCATGAAAACAAAACTGTGCCTCATTCAGTCAACTCCTTCAGGGAACATAAACAGCCAATGGTGGGACAGTTGGGAAGTGTTGGATCCTGTGTTTTACATTGTAGCCATTACCATATATATGATTGAATATTATCTGCTGTTGGCTTGTGTGGATGTATGTATGTGTTATGCAACATAGCTGACTTGAAACATTGTTAAAAGAGTCAGGGCCATGGGCCTTTCTCATGATGGAAAAATACAGAGTAGCATGAAGACGAACTGTTCAATGAGTTGGGAGGGGGGCACATTCAGAGCGTGGGGTTGCAGAACAAGCGGTCTTTTGTTAGATAACAGGAGCCAGGTGCGAGATAACGGTATGGAGCATGAGCGCATGGATGTTCTTCACAGCAACAGTTACATATATCAACAGAAGCGCCAAAAGGCAGGGACCCGCCTGAGCGCCTGCAATAGGCTGAGCAAGTTTAAACCACGCCCAGCCTCTACTGTGATAGGCCAACAGACGGGTTGGAACTGTCTATCACAGTATAAAGAATACTGTTTACATACATCTGGTCAGTTCCCTGTTCTGCCCTGCGTGGTATTACAGTGAGCCCGTATATACGAAAGTTGCATTTGCCATTTATTACTTAGCTAATAAAAAAATACATAGTATAAAATCGGTGACTCATTGTTATATTTATCCTGATACCAGATTCGAATTTACGCAACTCTAACAGCAGGTCAGGATTTGGGACAGATGCCCCCCCCCCCCCCCCCCCCCTGAGTTTTTTTATTCAGCTAGTCATCTCCTTCAGGGGATCTATCCCTACGTGCCTTTGCAGGAGACACCAGGGGACACCATGTATCCTGGCAGCCTTACAACAGACTCGTAATCACCACAAAGCGGCAGGATAAAAAACAATGGTTGTTAAAACAAATGTATGCAATTAAAGTGGGGCGTTCAATGGCTATTATTCCCCTGGCGCACAGCACTGACTGCTGGATCTGACTGCTGATCAAATATGTTCAGGAAATGAGAGAGCGAGAGAGAGAGAAGGGGGGGAGATAGATAGAGGGAGAGAGACAAGACGAGAGAGACGATGCACAGAGTGAGGGAGTGAGAGAGAGAGAGAGAGAGAGAGAGAGAGAGAGAGAGAGAGAGAGAGGGGTCTTGTTAGAAGTGTGCAGCTCTATGGGGTGGGGATAATACAGAGATTAGCATAGTTTTAATTTAGATAAGACAACAACTTGGTGCCGGTTAAGACCCCTGCACTGTTGCTAGGGCCGTACAAAGGCAGGAACGTGGTCGCTGACATCAAAAACACATGAGAGTGGCATGCTGCTCGCCATACCAATTAATTAGGGCCAAACAGCTGGGAAATCAGCCTAGACTTGGCAACGCGGGCACCTCAGAGGAACACAAACAAAAAGGGTCACTTATTTGGCAACTGATCACACAGATTGGTCGGATTGACTCAAAACAAACAAACCTCATTGGTTGGCCCCCTCATTAAGATACAGATCTTGTCATTTTTAAAAGGGATGTGGTATTAGTGGGACATGACTGGGCGGTGTGTGTGCGTGTGCAACTCTGTGCGTGCGTGTGCGTGCGTGTGTGTGTGTGTGTGTGTGTATGTGTGTGTGTGTGTATGTGTGTTTGCATGTGCAGAGAGTCATGGGGGTTTGGGCACAGCAAACACATTACCCCTTGCTGGAGGAGTTAGCTCTTTACAGTGCAGAGTGGCTCAGCTGTGTCGGAGTGGGCTCCAGATTCTGTCATTACTCTGTAGGGCCTATGTCAGAGGGTGGGAAAGAGAGCGACTCGTCACACTTTCCATGGCAGATTTCATTTTAGAAACACACTTTCCCACTAGGAAGAACATGAAGGCTTAACTGATGTGCCCACAATAAGGGATTACTCAACAGAATGTACTGTATATGGATGACATAACGACATAACTGTTGGGAGATAGAGTCACTGTAAGAGAGCTGAGGAGAGTTATGGTTGGTACCCAGGCCCTGAGACAAGAGGGCAACATTGGTTCATTGGTTGTCATTTTTGTCCCCCAGTCCAGAGCCCAACCAATCAGATGCTCTTGCGTCATGCACACAGTACAAGACAGTTTTGTGTATCTTCATTTCATACGCTCCATCTGACATCCTCGCTCCATCTGACATCATCGCTCCATTTGACATCATCGCTCCATCTGACATCCTCGCTCCATCTGACACCATCGCTCCATCTGACATCATCGCTCCATCTGACATCATCGCTCCATCTGACATCTTCGCTCCATCTGACATCATCGCTCCATCTGACATCATCGCTCCATCTGACATCATCGCTCCATCTGACATCATCGCTCCATCTGACATCATTGGTGTGGCCTTCAGGCCTTGTCATAACACTGTCACAACGCCTGAGCAACACTGGAACTACCGCAAACGTCTGCAGGATATGATTGTGGACATAATTTCACAGATCCAATTACACACACACACACACACACTCCCGGACGATGCAACACTAATACAACATTACGGCGACGTCGCCGGCACATTATGGATATGCAGCAATTCGCGGCAGCTGCCTTCATTACGCAAACCCGATTAAAGACGCCCCAGGTGGGGGGGCTAATGATCCCACTGCCTTTGTTATTCACATTGACTGAGGGTCAGCCACTAAGCAGCCAGATAGACAGCCCTGGGGGTATGTGTGTGTGTGTGTGTGTGTGTGTGTGTGTGTGTGTGTGTGTGTGTGTGTGTGTGTGTGTGTGTGTGTGTGTGTGTGTGTGTGTGTGTGTGTGTGTGTGTCAGATATCCATTAATAATACCCATTCACAGGCCTCATGTATCCCACACTCCACGGCTCAGTTTGTAAATTAGACACCAGGATGCCCCTTACCATGTCCCCCCTCTGCAGATGGGTTCATTCCGTGATCGTATTAATGTCCATTTGTATGTGTGACAAGCCGACATATGTTAGCGAGCATTCATCTCAAACGATCAAATTGCCCTTGCGGATGCTCTCGGGCCCCGGTCCTGCGCTCGGCGCTCTCCCTCAAGAATCGGCAATGCACATATTTACATAATTCTGTAATGCAATAAAACAAATGAATAAAGGAGGGCGAATGGGTGGAGGGGGGAGAAAAGCACGTCTCTAACTTACCCGGAGGACGAAGGGAAGCAGCTGCAATAGAAGAGTTTACAGCTTTTTTCCACCTCACATGATGACACATCGCATCATTCAGAAAGCTTGACCCCTCGATATCCCACCATGTCTCAGTGATGGTGATTATCTTGCGGGTCACAATTTCAGTTCTCATAAATGGCAGCGCTTCTAACGGAATAGGCCATTAAAACGAGTGTGGAAGATCTGATTCCACAGCCCAGACTTTAAACCACATAACCATACTGTGTAAATCCTATGGAGCTATAATGTATGTCCCAAACCGCACACTATTCCCTATGTCGTGCACTAAATAGGGAATAGGTTGCCAGTTGGGATGTAGACCTAGTGTGAATACAGTGGATGTGAGTGTTTTATTCCTGGGCCAGTTGATGAGGGTCGTCAGATCAGTTCTGCTTCCAACACCACCAATCCCTGCCACACTGCACTGTTGAATTCAGCCATGATCCATCTATCCTCCAGTTGATGCCCACACACACACACACACACACACACACACAAACACACACACACACACACACACAGAAAACACAATCTGCTGTGACACACCACACACACACTTACACACACCTCAGTTGGGTCAATCCCCCCCGGGCACTGGACTCACAGACAATCAGATGGCTTGTGAATCACCCTGCCCACCGCCTAATAAATAATGCATCTGGAAATAAGTCGACATTAAAAATGGAATGCTTCACAGAGTTTGGCTCTGTAGAACAAACCGGGGTGACAGAAAATGGGGGATCGATGCACACAGTGGATCTTAATATTTCAGCGTCTGGATTTTCGACTAGGCGTGTTTTTAATTATAAAGTGCTTTTCAGAATACAGCAGGTGCTTATGGGAGATTTATGGTAGGCGGGCATATATACGCATGTGTATTACAAGGAGAATAAGAGAGATGTCAGGAGATACGTCCGTTTCTTTGGCTGAAAGTTATGCTGCCATGAATGCAGATGGTCTGTACAAACTGTCCATTAGTCAGTGTGTGAATACTGACGCAAAGCCAGACTGGTATATGAGAGAGGGGGTTATGGTGACATCAATCATGGAGGCGAGGGGGAATTCACATGTATTACACTCCAGTTATTACAGGCACCTTCCTGAGCACACACGGCATTCTGGCACACACACATACACGTGGACACACACACTCCCTTTCTCACTAACTCACATAGAGCCTCACACACACACACACACACACACACACACACACACACACACACACACACACACACACACACACACACACACACACACACACACACACACACACACACACACACACACACACACACACACACACACTCGTCATGCATCTGCACCAAAGAAAAATGATTATAATCACTTATGATGTTGAGAAGCAAGCAGGCAAATGAAGACTGCCAACATACATTAGGCAGTTTACATAACCTAAGTCACAGACTCAACCTCCTCTTCCAGACCACGAAAAAAATGAGCTGTCACCATGTGACATGGACCCAGAAATGTAGACATTCTCCTGACGATGGGCAGTAGGCCCTCCTGCTGGAGACACAGTTACAGACAGACAGCACTTTCAGAGACAGAGGCTCTCATTGAGAAACCCTCTGATGGGGATGATGATGGTTGATGGTGATGATGATGATGATGGTGGTGGTGATGGTGATGATGATGGGGTTGGTGATGGCAATGATGGTGATGATGATGGTGGTGGTTGTGATGATGATGATGGGGTTGGGGTTGGTGATGGTGATGATGGTGATGGTGATGATGGTGATGATGATGGTGGTGGTGGTGGTGATGATGATGGTGTTGGTGATGATGATTGTGGTGGGGGTGGTGATGATGATGATGATGATGATGGTGGTGATGGGGTTGGTGATGATGGTGGTGGTGGTGGTGGTGATGGTAATGATGATGGGTTTGGTGGTGGTGGTGGTGGTGATGATGGTGGTGGGGATGATGGTGATGATGATGATGGTGGTGGTGATGATGGTTATGTTGGTGGTGATGGTGATGATGATGGTGGTGATGATGGGGTTGGTGATGGTGGTGGTGATGATGATGGTGATGGGGTTGGTGATGGTGAATGGGGTTGGTGATGATGGTGGTGATGATGGTGGAGATGATAAATACTACAACAACAATGATGAAGTTGCTGGTGGATTGCGGACACTCACATGTTTTACCTCTAGGTTCTGCTGACTGAAGTTCTGCTGACTGGACTGGGCCCTCGCCTTCAGGGTCTCCAGACCACACCTCCCACGGACCCCGACGGAACCCTGCTCGGCCCAGGGGGAGGAAGTGTGTCTCGTTAAGGAAGATCCTTGAAGATGACAGGTCAAGGGTCGTATAACATTAGCGGGAGAGGTCCTCAAACCTACTGAGTATCTGGCTGCATTCCAATGTTGAAGGACACCATAACAGAATGTTTTGTCTTACGTTCTGAGATCTCAATTATCAAGGTCATGTCTTGCACTCAAAATAGTTCAACATAATGACTGTTGATAAGTTGAATCTACAATGTCTTCTAGATGTTTAATTTCCATGTAATGCAGTTGCTGCTTGAGCATCACTGGATCATATGACATATTCTAGAGGTTGTGGTCTGTCTTTGATAGACACACACAGTACATTACATAGCATGAACCTTCTGCCCGGATCACAAGTATTTCATATGATATTCAAGAGACACTGAACATTTTACACTGTAATGTAAGCCAGCTATGGACAACAACGATCACATTGGGAATCGTTACCATTTCATTACAGCAATCTACATGTTGGCTCGTATGGATTCATAAAGGAAGTCAGGTGCTTGAGTACGTATCTGTACTGCACTACGCTACATGCTGTACTTGATCTATAATGCAAACACTTTCCATTGACTATCAGAACACCATCTCAGGTGTCGTGGTGAGACAGGATGGCATGCCAGAACACACCCCTCCCTATCCTTCTCTCCCTCTCCCCATCCCTCCATCGCAACTTCCTTCTCTCCCTCTCCCCATCCCTCCATCGCAGCTTCCTTCTCTGCCTCTCTCCCCATCCCTCCATCGCAGCTTCCTTCTCTCCCTCTCTCCATCCCTCCATCGCAGCTTCCTTCTCTGCCTCTCTCCCCATCCCTCCATCGCAGCTTCCTTCTCTCCCTCTCTCCATCACAGCTTCCTTCTCTCCCTCTCTCCATCCTTCCATCGCAGCTTCCTTCTCTCCCTCTCCCCATCCCTCCATCGCAGCTTCCTTCTCTGCCTCTCTCCCCATCCCTCCATCGCAGCTTCCTTCTCTCCCTCTCTCCATCACAGCTTCCTTCTCTCCCTCTCTCCATCCCTCCATCACAGCTTCCTTCTCTCCCTCTCTCCATCCCTCCATCGCAGCTTCCTTCTCTCCCTCTCCCCATCCCTCCATCGCAGATTCCTTCTCTCCCTCTCTCCCCATCCCTCCATCGCAGCTTCCTTCTCTCCCTCTCTCCATCCCTCCATCGCAGCTTCCTTCTCTGCCTCTCCCCATCCCACCATCGCAGCTTCCTTCTCTCCCTCTCCCCATCCCTCTATCGCAGCTTCCTTCTCTCCCTCTCTCCCCATCCCTCCATTGCAGCTTCCTTCTCTCCCTCTTCCCATCCCTCTATCGCAGCTTCCTTCTCTCCCTCTCCCCATCCCTCCATCGCAGCTTCCTTCTCTCCCTCTCCCCATCCCTCCATCGCAGCTTCCTTCTCTCCCTCTCCCCATCCCTCCATCACAGCTTCCTTCTCTGCCTCTCTCCCCATCCCTCCATCGCAGCTTCCTTCTCTCCCTCTCCCCATCCCTCCATCGCAGCTTCCTTCTCTCCCTCTCTCCCCATCCCTCCATCGCAGCTTCCTTCTCTCCCTCTCCCCATCCCTCCATCGCAGCTTCCTTCTCTCCCTCTCCCCATCCCTCCATCGCAGCTTCCTTCTCTCCCTCTCTCCCCATCCCTCCATCGCAGCTTCCTTCTCTCCCTCTCCCCATCCCTCCATCGCAGCTTCCTTCTCCTTCTCTCCCCATCCCTCTATCGCAGCTTCCTTCTCTCCCTCTCCCCATCCCTCCATCACAGCTTCCTTCTCTCCCTCTCCCCATCCCTCCATCACAGCTTCCTTCTCTCCCTCTCCCCATCCCTCCATCGCAGCTTCCTTCTCTCCCTCTCCCCATCCCTCCATCACAGCTTCCTTCTCTCCCTCTCCCCATCCCTCCATCGCAGCTTCCTTCTCTCCCTCTCTCCATCCCTCCATCGCAGCGCTGCACCTAGGCAGAGTGGAAGCTACAAGCGAAGCAATAACCCTGGTGTGCAAATGACTGCGAATCAATGGACGTTTTAGTCAAGCAGAACACGTAGGCCCCGGACAGACAATTAGAGAAAGGACAGCAGCAAACACACCTCTTCTATGTCCTGACCTTTAAAAACAAGAGCCGGTCATACTTTTTTCCTCCTCTCGTCAGCTATTTTCTCCCGCATCACAATCGCATCTCGGGGGTCGAACTAGAAACACTGTGTGCTGAACATGAACATGACTGAGGGAGAAGAGGCTGGAGCCATCTTGAAATCAGGTAGCCTGGTCCCAGATCTGCTTGCACTGTGTTGCCAATTCTTATGGTCATTGTCATGTCATACAGCACAAACAGAAACACACACCTATTGAGACGAGGTGCTGGCTAGCGGAGTAGAACACCTATTCAGACGAGGTGCTGGCTAGCGGAGTAGAACACCTATTCAGAGGAGGTGCTGGCTAGCGGAGTAGAACACCTATTCAGACGAGGTGCTGGCTAGCGGAGTAGAACACCTATTCAGAAGAGGTGCTGGCTAGCGGAGTAGAACACCTATTCATACGAGGTGCTGGCTAGCGGAGTAGAACACCTATTCAGACGAGGTGCTGGCTAGCGGAGTAGAACACCTATTCAGACGAGGTGTTGGCTAGCGGAGTAGAACACCTATTCAGAGGAGGTGCTGGCTAGCGGAGTAGAACACCTATTCAGACGAGGTGCTGGCTAGCGGAGTAGAACACCTATTCAGACGAGGTGCTGGCTAGCGGAGTAGAACACCTATTCAGAGGAGGTGCTGGCTAGCGGAGTAGAACACCTATTCAGACGAGGTGCTGGCTAGCGGAGTAGAACACCTATTCAGAAGAGGTGCTGGCTAGCGGAGTAGAACACCTATTCATACGAGGTGCTGGCTAGCGGAGTAGAACACCTATTCAGACGAGGTGCTGGCTAGCGGAGTAGAACACCTATTCAGACGAGGTGCTGGCTAGCGGAGTAGAACACCTATTCCGACGAGGTGCTGGCTAGCGGAGTAGAACACCTATTCAGACGAGGTGCTGGCTAGCGGAGTAGAACACCTATTCAGACTAGGTGCTGGCTAGCGGAGTAGAACACCTATTCAGATGAGGTGCTGGCTAGCGGAGTAGAACACCTATTCAGATGAGGTGCTGGCTAGCGGAGTAGAACACCTATTCAGATGAGGTGCTGGCTGGCGGAGTAGAACACCTATTCAGATGAGGTGCTGGCTAGCGGAGTAGAACACCTATTCAGATGAGGTGCTGGCTAGCGGAGTAGAACACCTATTCAGATGAGGTGCTGGCTAGCGGAGTAGAACACCTATTCAGACGAGGTGCTGGCTAGCGGAGTAGAACACCTATTCAGACGAGGTGCTGGCTAGCGGAGTAGAACACCTATTCAGATGAGGTGCTGGCTAGCGGAGTAGAACACCTATTCAGATGAGGTGCTGGCTAGCGGAGTAGAACACCTATTCAGATGAGGTGCTGGCTGGCGGAGTAGAACACCTATTCAGATGAGGTGCTGGCTGGCGGAGTAGAACACCTATTCAGATGAGGTGCTGGCTAGCGGAGTAGAACACCTATTCAGATGAGGTGCTGGCTAGCGGAGTAGAACACCTATTCAGATGAGGTGCTGGCTAGCGGAGTAGAACACTTGAAAAGTTAAAGGAGAGCTGCACACTCTAGGAGCTCAGATGTAATAATTTAATAACCAACGTTTCGATAGACAAGCTGTCTTCATCAGGGTATAATGGCAAACACTGCGGGGTGACTAGTTTATATAGTGTCAAAGGACACACACAGGTGTCTGTAATCATGGCCGGGTGTGGCCTGATATCATTGGTTAATCTTCAGATATAAAAATAACATGCCAAAAACATGAATGAGAGCATAGGATCATAGATACAATTTGGCTGCGTAGGCCTACAAACATTTACTATAGCAAAATCACAATAATCACAATACTGGCTTCAGATCAAAGCCAGGCTCTCGTTTCAACAATAAATTGTCGAGGTCACCCCATCTCCTAGGGAGGGTGACATGTTCGATGTCGATGTAACGTAGGGACGAAATCGAGTGGTTTGCTTCCAAAAGGTGGGCCGCAACTGGGTAAGTCGAGTTCTTGCACCTAATGGTGCTACGATACTCTGAAATTTAATTTGCGCTTTGTTTTACCCACATAATGTTTACCACAAGGACAAGTTATAAGATAAATAACTGTCTTAGTGGAGCACGTAATAACACCTTTGATTGGGATCTGTTTCCCTGTTTGGGGGTGTTTAAAGGATCTACATATATAAGTGCCATTACATTGAGCACAGCCATTACACTGGTAGTTTCCATCCAGTAACACTGGTTTGAGTGTGTCAAGAACTGCAACGCTGCTGGGTTTTTGAGTGGGTTGAGTCACTGATGTGATCTTCCTGCCTGGGTTGGCGCCCCCACTTGGGTTGTGCTGTGGCAGAGATCTTTGTTGGCTATACTCGGCCTTGTCTCAGGATGGTAAGTTGGTGGTTGAAGATATCCCTCTAGTGGTGTGGGGGCTGTGCTTTGGCAAAGTGGGTGGGGTTATATCCTTCCTGTTTGGCCCTGTCCGGGGGTGTCATCGGATGGGGCCACAGTGCCTCCTGACCCCTCCTGTCTCAGCCTCCAGTATTTATACTGCAGTAGTTTATGTGTCGGGGGGCTAGGGTCAGTTTGTTATATCTGGAGTACTTCTCCTGTCCTATCCGGTGTCCTGTGTGAATTTAAGTATGCTCTCTCTAATTCTCTTTTTTTCTTCTCTCTCTCTAAGGACCTGAGCCCTAGGTCCATGCCTCAGGACTACCTGACATGATGACTCCTTGCTGTCCCCAGTCCACCTGGCCGTGCTGCTGCTCCAGTTTCAACTGTTCTGCCTGTGATTATTATTATTTGACCATGCTGGTCATTTCTGAACATTTGAACATCTTGGCCATGTTCTGTTATAATCTCCACCCGGCACAGCCAGAAGAGGACTGGCCACCCCACATAGCCTGGTTCCTCCCTAGGTTTCTTCCTAGGTTTTGGCCTTTCTAGGGAGTTTTTCCTAGCCACCGTGCTTCTACACCTGCATTGCTTGCTGTTCAGGGTTTTAGGCTGGGTTTCTGTACATCACTTTGAGATATCAGCTGATGTACGAAGCGCTATATAAATCAATTTGATTTGATTTGATTTTTCACACTCAACGGTTTCCCGTGTGTATCAAGAATGGTCCACCACCCAAAGAACATCCAGCCAACTTGACACAACTGTGTGAAACATTGGAGTCAACATGGGCCAGCGTCCCTGTGGAATGCTTTTGACACCTAGAATCCCTGCCCCAACAAGTTGAGGCTGTTCTGAGGGCAAAAGGGGGTGCAACTCAATATTCGTAAGGTGTTCCTAATGTTTTCTACACTCAGTGTATATACTGTTTTTTTGTAGCGGTGCAGGGGGCTGCCACACTGGGCAGTTACCAGCTCACTTCCCACCACATTTTTCCAGTCAGACCCAGGATTCAAACTGGCAACCCTCCGGTTGCTGGCTCACCAATCTAACCACTAGGATACTTGTCGTACCATGGAGGCTTTGTGTTGAATCATGTGTTTATTAAAAAAACTAACACTATCAAACACCATTTATTTTTGAAAGGATTTGGCCAGACACTGTCAGAACTCTGAAAAACAGAGAAGATGGATTACCAGCGGAAAAAAGAGAGGGGAAAATATGGAAATAAGAGCCATTCAACCTCATAGGCGTATGAGTCATAATTTAATGAAGCTCATTAAGTCAAACTGCAAAATATTTCTCTGTTAAGCAACGAGGAGCCATGGGTGTCAAAACAACAGTTTCTTCTACATTTAAAATGATGTGACACTCGAGTCAAAACTTGAGTCAAAATAGGAGTTGGCAGGTAAATCTATTATCGGGCTGTTATTATGCATTTTTCAATGATGAGTGCCAAGGTCACAGTGCTTGTGCCTGTGTAGTTTATGACTAATAACATTTCCTGAGAGTTCATGGGTAAATAAGAGGATCCTTACAAGGCTTACTAAACTTTTTGAGCATCTTTAACACAACACGTTAAAAACGTATCTGGGTGATGATGTACGTTTAACACACATGTCCCCACCACTGGGTTATACCCTCAATCTCTTCATGGGAATGGAGGGCTCATCCCAAAGTCGCCCTCTGAGACAGGAGCAGAGCCCCATAAACCACTTGGACTGTTAGTGTCAGCCACTGAAGGAGAGGAGAGCAGGCTGGGATAGGTGTGTGAGAGAGTGAGGTGTTGGCATCTACAGTCTGTTAGTTGCTATCAGAGTTTTCCCCCTTATCGCCCTCCTCCTTTCTTTCTGTTATTCCCCTGGTTAGTTTCTCACTTTCCACCGTGCTCCGTCATTACACCTGCACAGCTGAAAATGTCACCCTCTTGAGCAATGGTCACAGCAGTGACACCCGTGTCAGGGGAGCTCTGGTTCCCTCTCCAAGGCCTTAAATGAAGAGTTCACTGTGGAGACAGAGCCCCTTTTAGCTCCGCCCAACCACTTGTTTGGCGGCCAGACATTTGGAACATCTGGGAGGTGTTTTTGTAAAATAGGATCACGGCAATCTGGCTCTCTTTTCCCTCTCTATTCCGCCATCCCCCTCTCCCTCCAGACCACCTCCCTGCTACTTGCCCTTAACATCTAAGTAAAAACCTGCAAGGTGTTTTTGGAAAACTCAACTGAACAAAAATATCAACGCAACATGTAAAGTGTTGGTCCCATGTTTCATGAGCTGAAATAAAAGATCCCAGAAATATTCCATACGCATAAAAAGCTTATTTCTCTCAAATGATGTGCACAAATTTCTTTAAATCCCTGCTAGTGAGCATTTCTCCTTTGCCAAGATAATCCATCCACCTAACAGGTGTGGCATATCAAGTAGCTGATTATACAAGTGCACCTTGTGCTCTGGACAATAAAAGGACACTCTAAAATGTACAGTTTTGTCACACAATGCCACATATGTCTCAGGTTTTGAGGGAGCGTGTAATTGGCATGCTGACTGCAAGAATGTCCACCAGAGCTGTTGCCAGAGAATTTAATGTTAATTTCTCTACCATAAGCTGCCTTCAAAGTTGTTTTAGAGAATGTGGCAGTACGTCCAACCAGTCTCACAACCACAGACCATGCCAGCCCAGGACCTCCACATCCAGCTTCTTCACCTGCGGGATTGTCGTTTTTTTTGTTGCTGAGGAGTATTTTTGTCTTTAATAAAGCCTTTTTTTGTGGATAAATTCATTCTGATTGGCTGGGTCTGGCTCCCCAGTGAGTGGGCCTGGCTGCCAAGTGGGCAGGCCTATGTCCTCCAAGGCCCACCCATAGCTGCACCCCTGCCTAGTAACGTGAAATCCATAGATTAGGGCCTGATTAATACATTTCAATTGACTGATTTCCTTGTGTGAACTGTAACTCAGTCAAATCTTTGAAATTGCGTTTAGATTGTTGTTCAGTATACATGGGATCATGGCATACTGGCTTTCTTCCCTCCACCATCTACAAGACCTGCCTCTGATAAATACTATCATGAATCTGTAAGTGGAGTTCATTCTCTACATGACATTGCCATTAAACAGGAGAACATCGCCTGAAGGATATAAACCCTAACAGAGGGCTATAGATGCACTTAATAGCTGTTTGTCCCTCTCCTTCTCTCTCTCTCTCTCTCTCTCTCTTTCTCTCTATTTCCGTGTCCAGCTCCCTCTCTCCCAGTCCTCCCTGTTTCCATTGACAACAGGAGGTGTGTGTTTGTGGCGGATAAAGGCAGGGCTTTGACTTGGTAGTGCATAACAAATACGTGAGATACAAACCTCTCTCCAGCTCTCTCTCTCTCGCTCGTCCTTTCTGATTGGAAAAATATTTTCTCTATGTGTTCCATGCCAAGGCCTTCTGTCTGAGTGAGGAAGGAGACGTGAAACAGAGAGAGAGAGAAAAAGAGACATGGAGATTAGAGATGATGACAGAGAGGAATCTCACCTAGCAAGAGGTTACCACAGAAAACAATAACATTAGATTCTTTGATGCAGCTTTTTCTCCCTTCCTCACTCATAGTGATAGCTAATGTCACTGGGGAACATTGTGTTTCTATTCTGACGACTCAAATTCCATGGCCACTCGTGAATGGCCACATCCGTCCTTATAGCGTTAGATGTTAGACATCAACATAGAGATGTTACAGGTGTCCACGTAGGGTTAAAGGAGACCAATTTGATAGTTAAATAGAGTTTGTCTTTCATCTCTGAGCAGGTAGGAACACTTTGAAGTGGAGCAGCCGTCTGGAAACGCTGTCCCTGGTGCAGAGGATGATCAATGGCATATCCATCCTCCGTCCACTCATCTGTCTATCGGTGTGTCCATCTATCCACCATGCGTTCACCTCTCCATCGACCCATCCTATCTCCCATTCAACTGTCTCATCTGGATTTCCTGTGTTTGGGTTAATCATGTCACATGATCTGGATTTCCTGTGTTTGGGTTAATCATGTCACATGATCTGGATTTCCTGTGTTTGGGTTAGTCATGTCACAAGTCTACCTGGCCATGCTGCTGCTCCAGTTTCAACTTCCACCTGACTGTGCTGCTGCTCTAGTTTCAACTGTTCTGCCTTATTATTATTCGACCATGCTGGTCATTTATGAACATTGAACATCTTGGCCATGTTCTGTTATAATCTCCACCCGGCACAGCCAGAAGAGGACTGGCCACCCCACATAGCCTGGTTCCTCTCTAGGTTTCTTCCTAGGTATTGGCCTTTCTAGGGAGTTTTTCCTAGCCACCGTGCTTCTACACCTGCATTGCTTGCTGTTTGGGGTTTTAGGCTGGGTTTCTGTACAGCACTTTGAGATATCAGCTGATGTACGAAGGGCTATATAAATAAATTTGATTTGATTTGATTTGACATGACCAGGATTTTAAACTTTATTTTAAGCCTTTTTTCAAGAAAAAGGAATTAGACCAAAAATGAAAGCAATTGTCTAAGGATGATGCTGGACCATCTGAAATAAAATAAAATGAAAAAGCTCAATAATAATGTGATGTAACACTATAACAATATACCTCAAGCTACACTGTAAAACCCATGCAAACGGATGTAGAGTGGATAGACTACAGCCTCCTGAAATACATTGTGACATTTGCCTATCCAGAATAGCCCATCCTATTGTGTTGATTGGATATCTTTATTTTTAACAGTTACACTGTGGATGTGTTAAGAACGCCCTGCTTATGGGCAACAGATAGATCAAATAGAAGGTGAAAAGTTATGCAACAAATGGAAGTCACTCAGTACAGAGGCTGTACATTCTGCAAGGTCCAACAATAAGTTATTTTTACAAAGCAATACAACTCCTCGAACATGGTCACAATGACCTCGACAGCGATTACAACAATCTGTAATTATTCTCAAAGTAAAATTGCACGCAAATATTCGTGTTTCAAATAAGTCAGTATGACTCTTTAGAGATGCTATTTCAGTTGTTCCCACTCAGCATTTTATTTCGTTTTATATGTGGTGCTTTACTGCCCCCTGTTGTTCAGCAAGGGGATGTCATTGCACCTGCTCCTCGAAAGCCGTGGGAATCAAACTTGACTTTGAATTCGAATCTCATCTCAGGTCCTGGGAGGTGCTATCGGAAGACTGCATAAATGGTCAACTAGTTGGGATCCTGCTTGTTTTTTATATATATTTCCTGGGCAGACAACCTGATACACGGCCTACTCATAGAAGAGATGCCCTACAATGCCTTCATATTAATCCATAACATTTTTTTTTTTATGTAACCAGGCAAGTCAGTTAAGAACAAATTAATATTTACAATGACGGCCTACCCTGGCTAAACCCTAACGATGATGGGCCAATTGTGCGTCGCTTTATGGGACTCCCAAACAAGGCCGGTTGTAATACAGCCTAGAATCGAAACAGGGTCTGTAGTGAGGCCTTTAGCACTGATATGCAGTGCCTTATACCGATGCGCCACTCGGCAGTCAGTGGGCGCGTAGGTAGGTTAGATACTGTACGATTCATATGGTAAGGCTATTATCTAATAAATCCTATAAGCATATGGTTATTGCGACGATACATAGACCGACAGAGACCACGTTTACATGCACACCAATCTCCCGTTATTATTCGGGATACTCAAGTATTCTGTTTTTTAGTTGACACATGTAAACATCATATGCCGTTTACAATAACCCGAAAAAGCTTGTATCTCGGTTATGATAAACCCAGATATGTCTGGAACATGCTGATCATAGACAGGATACTGTGGCATGTAAACATCTTATCCCATTTGCTGTTGTTTTTCACGGTCTGCGCAGGCTGAGTTGCGCTGTGTGATGACGTTTTCATCTGATTGTCAAAAAAGTAGACCTGCGTACTTCCTTCCACCATAATTCCATAAACATTTATTTTGCTGATAGACCGTACTGGACTGTATAGCCTACTGGCTACTTTCACCCCAAATTTAGACACTTTCTTCTTATAACTTCTGACATTTGGTAGGCCATATTATAGTTTCCGACATTTGGTAGGTCATATTATAATTTCAGACATTTGGTAGGTTATATTATAATTTCAGACATTTGGTAGGCCATATTATAGTTTCCAACATTTGGTAGGTCATATTATAATTTCAGACATTTGGTAGGTCATATTATAATTTCCGACATTTGGTAGGCCATATTATAGTTTCCGACATTTGGTAGGTCATATTATAATTTCCGACATTTGGTAGGTCATATTATAATTTCCGACATTTGGTAGGTCATATTATAGTTTCTGACATTTGGTAGGTCATATTATATTTTCTGACATTTGGTAGGTCATATTATAGTTTCTGACATTTGGTAGGCCATTTTGTTTGTGAACTATAGTTAGATACATGCAGCTTCTCTTCCGTCATAACTTGTTGCCCGATGACAAAATAAAGTAGTGCTCACAAGAATAATGTCTTACATTGATAGAATGGATATGCATTGGTAATCTATTTAACATCGCTAAATGTTTATTTTTATTTTATGTACCAGGGAGAAAAGGCAATAACTCCAAAACAGTGGAAAGATTGGTCCTGTGTAAAATGTCATCAATTTGACCATTGTAAGGAAATTAAAAGTTGAGAAAACTATCAAACACGTTTCTGATAAGACTGTCTGCTTACATAAAAGAGTCAGAGATAACACATTACACGCTCATTCACATGTTGTCAAGAGATGCTGAAAGAAAGAAATCATATTTCTCCACACCTGTTCCCAAGACAAAATTAACATTTGTTGTATCATTTTACTGCAAGAAATGCATAATTCTCTCAGGAGTTAATATTATATTAAGCTGTAAGAGTTTATAGGCTAACAGTTAGTGTCCACATTTCACTTACTATTCCATTTAACCCATATGAACTTAAATGAACAATATTCTGTTTATTCATGGTTACATGGATACTCGTGAGTGGGATATCAAAGATGCATGGAAACAGCTTATCCCAAATAAGACCTTAAGTGGGATATGAGCTACTATCCGGAATAGTGTGCGCATGAAAACATGTTAATGTGGTTAGTGAGAGAAACAGAGACCGAGATAGACAGAGATTTTAGAGGCTATAACTCCTGTGGACATTCAACCCACACTGGGCGAGCCTCAAACAGACAGTAAGACAGACAGATGGATAGAGCCAGACGGCCAGCCAGCCACACATACACAGACAGACAAGCAGCCAGACAGACAGACAAGAAGCCAGACAGACAGATAGCTAGACATGCAGCCAGACACACAGACATAGACATAGGCTAGCCTAGGACCCATTAACCCCAAAGACTCTCCTTCCTGTCCTTTCTCCGTCCTCCCCCTCCTCACCTCGCCCCTGCTCAGCTACTGGCCCACACAATTACCTACAATTATCCTCACTTCCAGCTAAGCAATTACAGCTCTTATTGATCCCAGCCCCCCAGGCTGCAGAGCTTATCTACACCTCCCCACCACAGCCCAGCGGAAGGGGGTGGGTACAGGGACAGAATGGTTAGTGATGAGGACATGGCTCATTCTTAAGTGTCATACCTTCACTTCAGGTGTGACGTTGAGCTATGACAGACAGACGCTGTGTGCCCGAATTTCTGTGTTGGTTGATCTCAGTCGAAAAGGTGTAATGGATTTTTAGTGTCATATTGTACAGATACACATTTGACAGTATATTCTATCTCTTACACTATTTAGGTTTCAACTGAATATGCCATTTATTTCCAGTCCTGAATAGCCTACTGTACATGTGTCCCTATAGGTCTACTACTGTGTTGTGAGATGGGGAGGGGGCGAAGAGGCGCGAAGGTCACAGTTTGGGGGTTGTGAAACGTTGAGACAAACTATGAGGCCTGCATCGGCTTTTGAATATGATACTTGCTGACATTTAGTGGGACACAAACATACGTTGTTGTCATCACATACTAATGTAAAACATCCATCATCTGGAATGGATGCCAAGGCACCTGTGGAGAGACAGGTTCAATGGTCCTTTACTGCCATCTCCTGTTATTGTGAAGTGGAGACGCTGGACTCATGAAGTGATTAGTGATGCAACACTGCCCTTTTGTGGGCAAGGTAAAGAATAGCAACGCTCAGTTGTGAGGCTGCTTTGGGACTGTGAAACAGTTGATCTCTTCAGTGGGCTCAAAATCATGGCAGTTATTGGTTTTAGCATGTTGAGACTAAATTTGTCAAACTAAATTTGTAAAGAAGTAAAAGAGTAAAGATATTATTTTAAGTTGAGCCAACGTTTCTGGTAAGCCTATTTTTACATGTACAGTAAACTAGTTTCTAGGCATTTTTAGTCAATTACCATGAGCCTTCATTAGGGAATAACTCGTGTAAAATAAAGAATAGGAGCAGGAGCAGGTTGTGTACCATATTAACTGTAGCAGCAGCAGTAGGCTATCTACCATATTAACTGTAGCAGCAGTAGGTTATCTACCATATTAACTGTAGCAGCAGCAGTAGGTTATCTACCATATTAACTGTAGTAGCAGCGGTAGGTTATCTACCATATTAACTGTAGCAGCAGCAGTAGGCTATCTACCATATTAACTGTAGCAGCAGAAGTAGGTTATCTACCATATTAACTGTAGCAGCAGTAGGTTATCTACCATATTAACTGTAGCAGCAGCAGCAGTAGGCTATCTACCATATTAACTGTAGCAGCAGTAGGTTATCTACCATATTAACTGTAGCAGCAGTAGGTTATCTACCATATTAACTGTAGCAGCAGTAGGTTATCTACCATATTAACTGTAGCAGCAGTAGGTTATCTACCATATTAACTGTAGCAGCAGCAGCAGTAGGCTATCTACCATATTAACTGTAGCAGCAGTAGGTTATCTACCATATTAACTGTAGCAGCAGTAGGTTATCTACCATATTAACTGTAGCAGCAGTAGGTTATCTACCATATTAACTGTAATAGCAGCAGAAGGTTATCTACCATATTAACTGTAGCAGCAGCAGTAGGCTATCTACCATATTAACTGTAGCAGCAGCAGTAGGCTATCTACCATATTAACTGTAGCAGCAGCAGTAGGCTATCTACCATATTAACTGTAGTAGCAGCAGTAGGTTATCTACCATATGAACTGTAGCAGCAGCAGTAGGCTATCTACCATATTAACTGTAGCAGCAGCAGTAGGCTATCTACCATATTAACTGTAGTAGCAGCAGTAGGTTATCTACCATATGAACTGTAATAGCAGCAGTAGGTTATCTACCATATTAACTGTAGTAGCAGCGGTAGGTTATCTACCATATTAACTGTAGCAGCAGCAGTAGGTTATCTACCATATTAACTGTAGCAGCAGTAGGCTATCTACCATATTAACTGTAGCAGCAGTAGGTTATCTACCATATTAACTGTAGCAGCAGTAGGTTATCTACCATATTAACTGTAGCAGCAGTAGGTTATCTACCATATTAACTGTAGCAGCAGTAGGTTATCTACCATATTAACTGTAGCAGCAGCAGCAGTAGGCTATCTACCATATTAACTGTAGCAGCAGTAGGTTATCTACCATATTAACTGTAGCAGCAGTAGGTTATCTACCATATTAACTGTAGCAGCAGTAGGTTATCTACCATATTAACTGTAATAGCAGCAGAAGGTTATCTACCATATTAACTGTAGCAGCAGCAGTAGGCTATCTACCATATTAACTGTAGCAGCAGCAGTAGGTTATCTACCATATTAACTGTAGCAGCAGCAGTAGGCTATCTACCATATTAACTGTAGCAGCAGTAGTAGGCTATCTACCATATTAACTGTAGCAGCAGCAGTAGGCTATCTACCATATTAACTGTAGCAGCAGCAGTAGGCTATCTACCATATTAACTGTAGTAGCAGCAGTAGGTTATCTACCATATGAACTGTAATAGCAGCAGTAGGTTATCTACCATATTAACTGTAGTAGCAGCGGTAGGTTATCTACCATATTAACTGTAGCAGCAGCAGTATGTTATCTACCATATTAACTGTAGCAGCAGTAGGTTATCTACCATATTAACAGTAATAGCAGCAGAAGGTTATCTACCATATTAACTGTAGCAGCAGAAGTAGGTTATCTACCATATTAACTGTAGCAGCAGCAGTAGGCTATCTACCATATTAACTGTAGCAGCAGTAGTAGGCTATCTACCATATTAACTGTAGCAGCAGCAGTAGGCTATCTACCATATTAACTGTAGCAGCAGCAGTAGGCTATCTACCATATTAACTGTAGTAGCAGCAGTAGGTTATCTACCATATGAACTGTAATAGCAGCAGTAGGTTATCTACCATATTAACTGTAGTAGCAGCGGTAGGTTATCTACCATATTAACTGTAGCAGCAGCAGTAGGTTATCTACCATATTAACTGTAGCAGCAGTAGGTTATCTACCATATTAACAGTAATAGCAGCAGAAGGTTATCTACCATATTAACTGTAGCAGCAGAAGTAGGTTATCTACCATATTAACTGTAGCAGCAGCAGTAGGTTATCTACCATATTAACTGTAGCAGCAGTAGGTTATCTACCATATTAACTGTAGTAGCAGCAGTAGGTTATCTACCATATTAGCTGTAGCAGCAGCAGTAGGTTATCTACCATATTAACTGTAGTAGCAGCAGTAGGTTATCTACCATATTAGCTGTAGCAGCAGCAGTAGGATATCTACCATATTAACTGTAATGGCAGCAGAAGTAGGGTTGGTACCATTTTAACTGTAGTAGCAGCAGGGTAGGTAATGTACCATATTAATTGCAGAAGCAGCAGTAGGTTGTGTACCATGTTAACTGTCATAGCAGAAGTAGGTTTTGTACCGTATTAACTGTAGTAGCAGCAAGCATAGGTTTTGTACCATATTAACTGTATTAGAAGCAGTAGTGGGTTTTGTACCATATTAACTGTAGTAGAAGCAGTAGTGGGTTTTGTACCATATTAACTGTAGTAGAAGCAGGAGGCCTTTTGACATGTGCTTGGCTTTACCCTAGTTGTATTTAATTTCCCCTTGATAAACAGGGCTAGTGTTACATTCCCCTTTGAATCAGGCATTTTTAGCACAGTAGGCTACTGTGCTATGCCATATTTAGTATAACCTTATTAACCATTTTGTTGTCAAAAGAGTCATTGTATTGAATTAGACTACAATAGAAACAGGTAGACCTTACCGTGAAATTCTTACTTACAAGCCCTTAACCAACAATGGAGTTAAAGAAATAGAGTTAAGAAAATATTTACTAAATTTAAAAAAGTAAAAAAATACATGTAAAAAAGTAACACAATAAAATAACAATAACGAGGCTATATACAGAGAGTATCGGTACCGAGTCAATGTGCGGGGGTACAGGTTATTCGAGGTAATTTGTACATGTAGGTAGGAGTAAAGTGACTATACATAGAGAATAAACAATGATTGTTCACAAATCAATGTTGTCAACCAGATAAAACAATGCAATTTGATTCAAATAACCCAATTTAGGCAAAAGTAAAATGTTTAAAGAAGAATAACGGCTCTGGCAAACCTGTTTCAGATTGAAATGGCGTCATACCGTTTGGACCTCCCAAAATATTACATTAATCAAGGCCAGGGATCTTCAGCCTTTTCTTGCCCAAGGGACCCCCCTTCCAGGCAAACCGGTAACTAAACATACTGGAATATCCGCAAACTCAGGGTCGTTATAATAACTTAGCAAAAAGGTTTTCCACGTCTTGTCTTATCATCAGGTGAATGATAATCGCAAGAAGTAATCAACATTTTAAAATGAATAGATTTTGTAGATAGTTTTTCCATTACCTCCCCACACTATAATTGGAAGAAGAACTGTAAACTATAACAAAGACTATTAGCTAGAAAGGTAACTCTAAACACATTGTCGATACGAGCAGCTGTTTAAAGTTGACATCATTAGAAATAAGATATTATCCTATTTTGTACAGTAGGTATGTAATTCAAATTGCGTGTATTGTTTTTGCTAGCGATGTTTATAAAAACAACTACTTATTTCAGGGGGGGGGGGGGGGGGGGGCGATACTGTATATTTTTTTGCGGACAAAATAAACATAGCTATATGGATTATATTGAATGAATACTGAACAATATTTGCTATATGTTTAACTTTTTATCAAATAAGAAAAGTCTACTTTTGCCGGTGATCTTTAACTGGAAAGGGGCGTGGTTAGCCCGGTGTTCTGGTAGATCAGCGGGACCGCCGAGCTTCAGCTTCGGTGTGTTTTCGGGCTGGCTGTTCTTTGTCCTCCATTAGAGCTCGGATTCCCAGGCCCATCGTACGGCGCAGGCCCGAAGTAGCGCAGCCGCTCTGAGGTTAGTGCCCTACCGCGCAATCTCCAGCTATTTCAGCCCCGGCGCAGCCGCACCAACAAACCCGGCAGCATAGGGGCGAAAATATGCACATTGTTTTAGATACCGATGAGAAAACGGAAAAAACGAATATTTGGCATTTTTGACGACAGTACACTTTGCGCACACCGAGAATAAGTCGAGATAATGCAGCAATAGCGTTGGTGTTGATGTAGGCCGCTAGGCCTGTTATGTATTGTTACAGTTGTAGCTCGAGATGGCGGGTTCGGTGCTACAGTAGTCGCGTTATTTTAGCTTAACAGTGCACAGCACATGTAATCGCATGCGATGCTTGGTTAGCATGCAATATTTTGGATTCTGATTCCAATAATTGTTCTAGTTTTTACACAATTGTCCAGTATGTCGCTAAATACAGCTGCTTGGTCAGCTAATTCTCTAGCGAAATGTGTCTTGGACATTTACTAGCCAACTGCGTTTTTATGGTTGACATACTAGCTAACGTTAATGATGGTTCTTGTCATATCTAGAAGCACCATCGGAGCTAACTAACATATAGCTAACTATATGGCTAGTAAAATAACCATAACATTTGATCAGAAACGCTGTTAAACAGTGTTAGCGAAACACATTTGCTAACTTAGCCACTAATCAGCTAGCTTGTTGTGGTCTATCCACCGCCATTGAATGGTAGCGTTAGCTAGCTAGTAGCTATGGTCTGTTATCAATATAGCTCGCATTCGTCTCATCTTTCGCCAGTATTTAATCGCAGAGACCGAGAATGCTTATCAGTGCAACCTAATTTTGAGTTACTGTTAGCTAGACAATCTCAATTGATAATTTGTCAAGACTAACTGGTTGGCTAGCCAGCTCATTCCTGTCCCTGTCTGTCTTACTGTCTACGTGCAGCCTCTCTCCCCTCAAATAATTCATAGTAGGGCTATATAACAGTTTATAAAGATGCATCATGCAAGCCATTCAACATTTAATCTTTACATTTCCTGTCTTCTCCCACCCCCAAATCTATCATTAATTGGTCACCCAGTGCAATACTCGATTAGCCTTTTGAGTTGTAAAGTAATACATGCCTTTGAATGAACATATTTGGGATATAGTCAACCTCAGCCATTATACATGCTATTTACATTTATTGAACATTACAGACGCACTGCATCAATGTATCTACACTGACAATATTACTACTAATATTGGGGTGGCAGGGTAGCCTAGTGGTTAGAGCGTTGGACTAGTAACCAAAAGGTTGCAAGTTCAAATCCCCGAGCTGACAAGGTACAAATCTGTCGTTCTGCCCCTGAACAGGCAGTTAACCCACTGTTCCTAGGCCGTCATTGAAAATAAGTATTTGTTCTTAACTGACTTGCCTAGTTAAATAAAGGTTCAAAAAAGTAATAATAATAGTTATTTCATGTATCACAAATTTAGCTAGTACACATTTTCATATATAGTCCCTTGACATAACAAGCTTTATTTAATTGAGCCCTGTTAACATACTTCTGGGATAGTATCACAGTAGAAGTGGGTGTAGGCCTATACAATCCCCTGAATGACACGTGTGTGTCTCTGGGTTACTTGCATCAATATCCCATGTGCTAACTATTGCCGTAAAGCACATAAACCCCAACTCTGCTCCAGGAGGCAGGAGCACTTCTCTATGGCTGTCCCAGCATGTTGTGTGTGTGGTGTCAGGTTGTTACATACTGAGACACCAAAAAAATGAATGGAATAAGTTATTTTCTATTCTCTTCAGTTCGTGTTTGAGGCTAGCACCACGCCATGGAGGACCACAGCGTTCACCAGACTGAACACATGACCACCATCGAGGAGCACGCCGTGCAGCAGGTACATGTAGCCACGTACACAGATCACAGCATGCTGAGCGCCGACGAGGACTCTCCCTCATCCCCTGACGACGACGCCTATGATGACTCAGACATCCTTCACTCGGCCGGCAATGACGAGATGACCGCGCACCTGGCAGCTGCAGGTGAGCCCTGGCCAATGAGAGGAGGGGTCTTTGGCATGATGGAGGACAGTATAGTAGCAGAGTGAAATGAGCGCTTTGTTCTCAGTCTTGAAGAGGTTACTGTATTCAGGATCTGCTCTGCCAAAGCTAGGTCATGGGGCCCTTGTATCAGGGTCACGCCTTATGAAAATTACAGAATGCTGTGGTAAACAGAAAGACATGGTTGCCTGTCATGTAGAGTAGGCAATCATAACCAGCTCTATACATAACATGTCTATCTACACCAGGGGTACTCAACTCTGACCCGGTGAGGTCCGGAGCCTGCTGGTTTTCTCTTCTACCTGATCATTAATTGAGGATACACCTGGTATCCCAGGTCTAAATTGGTCCCTGATTAGAGGGGAACAGTGAAAGAAAATGCAGTAGACCTGGAGTCCAGGTCCAAAGTTGCGTTTGGGGGTTCTACACTCTTCTGAATCTTTTCCCCATCTACTTATTTCAGACATGACATTGACAAGTCTTTGAACTGATCCCCTCACCTAAAAGAGTAGTTAATTTTTCATATGCATGTTGTAATGTACATAACTGACCAGCAGATGGTGCTGTCAGACCACTAATGCTAACTGCTCCATTTCAACTGTCTTATTTCTATTCACAGGCCCAGTAGGTATGGCTGCAGCTGCTGCCGTAGCAACAGGCAAGAAACGCAAGAGGCCCCACATCTTCGAGTCCAACCCGTCCATCCGCAAGAGACAACAGACACGCCTTCTGAGGTGAGTGGCCCAGAACGGCAGGGTAGCCTAGTGGTTAGAGCATTGGACTAGTAACCGGAAGGTTGCAAGTTCAAATCCCCGAGCTGACAAGGTACAAATCTGTCGTTCTGCCCCTGAACAGGCAGTTAACCCACTGTTCCTAGGCTGTCATTGATAATAAGAATTTGTTCTTAACTGACTTGCCTGGTTAAATAAAGGTCAAATAAAAACAGTGTATGACCCCAGAACTCACCTAGGGCACTGTTTTCCTGCCTCTCTTTCTCTTGTCATTCTGAACAGTATCCTACTAGTATCCCACTTTACTTAGTTGTAATTATTTAGTTTTTTCGGAAAGGGGGTACTTTATTTTAATCCAAGTATGGAATGACAGTCATTTGTCATGGCTATTTGTTTTTATAGTCCCCGTGACTAGAAAGACGTTTGAGTGATTTTCCTGGTGTTTTTGTGTCTGTAGGAAACTGCGAGCCACCCTGGATGAGTACACCACCAGAGTTGGCCAACAGGCCATAGTTCTGTGCATCTCTCCCTCCAAGCCCAACGCTTTGTTCAAGGTGTTTGGTGCTGCGCCGCTGGAGAATGTGGTGAGTGGAAACATGTCTGCCACACGTCTCTCACGCAGACACATGTCTGCCACACGTCTCTCACGCAGACACATGTCTGCCACACGTCTCCCACGCAGACACACGTCTGCCACACGTCTCCCACGCAGACACACGTCTGCCACACGTCTCCCACACAGACACACGTCTGCCACACGTCTCCCACACAGACACACGTCTGCCACACGTCTCCCACACAGACACACGTCTGCCACACGTCTCCCACACAGACACACGTCTGCCACACGTCTCCCACACAGACACACGTCAGCCACACGTCTCCCACACAGACACACGTCTGCCACACGTCTCCCACACAGACACACGTCTGCCACACGTCTCCCACACAGACACACGTCTGCCACACGTCTCCCACACAGACACACGTCTGCCACACGTCTCCCACACAGACACACGTCTGCCACACGTCTCCCACACAGACACACGTCTGCCACACGTCTCCCACACAGACACACGTCTGCCACACGTCTCCCACACAGACACACGTCTGCCACACGTCTCCCACACAGACACACGTCTGCCACACGTCTCCCACACAGACACACGTCTGCCACACGTCTCCCACACAGACACACGTCTGCCACACGTCTCCCACACAGACACACGTCTGCCACACGTCTCCCACACAGACACACGTCTGCCACACGTCTCCCACACAGACACACGTCTGCCACACAGACACACGTCTGCCACACGTCTCCCACACAGACACACGTCTGCCACACGTCTCCCACACACACGGAGTATGTGTTAACGCCTCATAATGTTTGGCTGAATCTGTAACACAGAAGAAAGGGAGTTAGTGTTTCATATAAGGAGTTTGTGTTCACTGTTCCTGCCTTACATTGGGGTTAAGTCAATGGCCCAGTTCAACTTTTCTCAGTGCATCTGCTCTTCTGTCCTTCATTGGTTGAAATAAACCCTGATCTGTGATTGGTGAAAGCAGTAGACTGAAACATCGTCTTCACTCGACGAGGGCTTTTCCTTTACCTCAAGGAAAAGAAGAAAATATCAGTGTCGACAGATATTTACCCCCAAACATTTTTTCTTCCTAGTGGTTAAGGTTAGTATTTAAGGGCTTTGTCTTCTGATCTGAGATCTGTGCCTAATCACACTCTCTTTGCCGCAATATTTTTCATCAATTGGATGACGCTTTGCAGAAGGAAATTTGCAACACAAACAAACATGGAGGAGAATGAACGTGGCCCAGAGCACAGAGACACGGAGCTCAAGAATCATGTGAAACAGGCCAGTCCCAACAACAGGTTTAAACACCACTAACCTCTCTTACCACCTACGCAATAATCATGTGAAACAGTACGGAGAGAGTGTACGGATGAGACCCCAAAAAGTACAGTCTGGTGCTCAAAACAAACCCTGACTCAGACATGGCAAGAGGCTTTTGCCCGCGGCACAGCATATGGCAAAGAATCACGAAGATGGAAGGAGATAACAGCTGCTGTTACAACTTACATCTGCAAAGACATGGCCCCAATTTACACGGTCCAGAAACAGGCGTTTCGTGAGTTTTGACCCAAGGTACCAAATGCAAATTGATATGTTTTTTATTTAATTTATTTATAACTTTTATTTAAAAAGGCTGCAAGTCAGTTGAGAACAAATTCTTATTTTCAATGACTGCCTATATTTTAGGCCTGTATTTATTTTGTTTGCAACTATAGTTGAAGTGTTTTCTATTGACCTTTTTTGTTGTTGATTTTAAACATTAATATGTTATATTTTGTTTCATGCTTAATTGAACATTTGCACGAAGGTTCTAAATAAAATAAATAATCAAATATGAGTAAGTACCTTTTATTTGTTGAGTTTAATTCAAAATGTAATAAGAAATGGGCCTTTACGTGTGGTCATTTTATATCAACTATTTATTCATTGAATTGACAGAAAATGTGCTATATCGTGATATCTATCGTTATCGGGATATGAATTGACCTATGTCAGGATATGAGGTTTAGTCCATATTGCCCAGCCCTATCCTGCAATTTTCACTATGTCACAACGTTTGGTTCTCAGACTGCTTTTACAAGGTTAGGGATAATCTTCCCTTGACCTTTGCCCCCTGCTCTGGGTCGTCCACTAACCCATGCTTTTCCTACCCCTCCTCCTTCTCCCTGCAGGTGAGGAAGTACAAGGGCATGATCCTGGAGGACCTGGAGAATGCCCTGGCCGAGCACGCACCCCCTGGGGGGGAACTAACCTCCGAGCTGCCCCCCCTCACCATTGACGGCATCCCTGTCTCTGTGGACAAGATGACACAGGTGAGCCCATAGAGAGATGATACACTTGACACACACAGCTATATTTATTAATGTTTATGGGTGAGGTGAGAACCCTCGTCTGGCCAGCAGATGGAGCCAGTTGGTTATAAATCCTTCACCGCTCAGACTATGGTTTCATGCGTTGGCTACGCTAGAAAATGACGTGCTTCAAGGTCAAATGCCCCTTTTAGGTCAATTTCGTCAAGGTTTTCACCTGTTCTCATGATGATAGTTGCCACTAGTTTCTCCAGCATGAGTTGCTCGTTAGAACTATAGATCCTATTTGATTCTATTTTGTAATCTAATGTTTTCATGAGACAGATTTGGAATCCACAATGAGCCAAACAAGGCTTTCCGATATGCCCGTTTAAGAGGCAGATATCCTCCATTTGGCTATCAGGGTGTGGTGCCAGTCCAGTATGTGAGAGAAAGTAGTGTGGACCAGGACACAGCATTCAGAGTTCTGTTCTGTAGGCACGAAGCGGACTGAAACAGGGAGGTGCTATCTGAACATATCCAAAAAGTAAGAGGCACTCATTTTTGTTTTTCCATTCCAAAGTGTTTTGCTTCGCTGTGCCCTAATGAACACAGCCCAGAGATGGCTCACAGAGTAGTCATCATCCCAAGTGGCGCTGGCTTGTTTACTTCACTGCTGACACAGTCATTGGATCGTCATCATCAGAGACTTGGTACCATACATTGCCCTCAAGAGACACTACCCCAGGACGAGGGGACGGACGCAGCCAATCACTGAGCCCGCAGGGATAGAAACAGCCAATCACAGGGCCCACAGGGAGAGGAGCGGCCAATCCTGTCTCCTCTGGGGCAGGCGTTATAGAACCAGGAAGAATCTCGATGGTTGTTGTTTTTGTGTGTTTTTTTATGAGTTGAGGGGAGGAGGATCTGTTGCCTGCCTTCACTCTGCCAAAGCTGGTTGACACTGGGGTTACGGAAGGTGGTTTTATTTTTTTATTTAACCAGGTTGGCCAGTTGAGAACAAGTTCTCATTTACAACTGCGACCTGGCCAAGATAAAGCAAAGCAGTGCGACACAAACAACACAGAGTTACACATGGAATTAACAAGCGTACAGTCAATAACCCAATGGAGAAAGAAATGGGAGGAAAATAGTCTATACAGTGTGTGCAAATGGCGTGAGGAGGTAAGGCAATAAATAGGCCATAGTAGCGAAGTAATGACAGTTTAGCAAATTAACACTGGAGTGATAGATGTGCAAGTAGAAATACTGGTATGCAAAAGAGCAGAAAAGTAAATAAAAACAATATGGGGATGAGGTAGGTAGATTGGATGGGCTAATTACAGATGGGCTATGTACAGCTGCAGCAATCGGTTAGCTGATGTTTAAAGTTAGTGAGGGAAGTATCAGTCTCCAATTTTTGCGATTCGTTCCAGTCATTGGCAGCAGAGAAATGGAAGGAATGGTCGGCCAAAGGAGGTGATCAAATCAAATGTATATACAGTGGGGCAAAAAAGTATTGTCAGCCACCAATTGTGCAAGTTCTCCCACTTAAAAAGGTGAGAGGCCTGTAATTTTCATCATAGGTACACTTCAACTATGACAGATAAAATGAGAAGAAAAAAATCCAGAAAATCACATTGTAGGATTTTTTATGAATTGATTTGCAAATTATGGTGGAAAATGAGTATTTGGTCACATACAAAAGTTTATCTCAATACTTTGTTTATATACCCTTTGTTGGCAATGACAGGGGTCAAATGTTTTCTGTAAGTCTTCACAAGGTTTTCACACACTATTGCTGGTATTTTGGCCCATTCCTCCATGCAGATCTCCTCTAGAGCAGTGATGTTTTGGGGCTGTTGCTGGGCAACACAGACTTTCAACTCCCTCCAAAGATTTTCTATGGGGTTGAGATCTGGAGACTGGCTAGGCCACTTCAGGCCCTTGAAATGCTTCTTACGAAGCCACTCCTTCGTTGCCCGGGGCGGTGTGTTTGGGATCATTGTCATGCTGAAAGACCCAGCCACGTTTCATCTTCAATGCCCTTGCTGATGGAAGGAGGTTTTCACTCAATCTCAGGATACATGGCCTCATTCATTCCTTCACACGGATCAGCCGTCCTGGTCCCTTTGCAGAAAACAGCCCCAAAGCATGATGTTTCCACCCCCATGCTTCAGTGTTCTTTGGATGCAACTCAGCATTCTTTGTCCTCCAAACACGACAAGTTGAGTTCTTACCAAAAAGTTATATTTTGGTTTCATCTGACCATATGACATTCTCCCAATCTTCTTCTGGATCATCCAAATGCTCTTTAGCAAACTTCAGACGGGCCTGGACATGTACTGGCTTAAGCAGGGGGACACTAGGCCCCCCCCCCCCCCCCCCGTTCACTAGGTCCCCCCTGTGTGGTTCTGGGATTTTTGCTCACCGTTCTTGTGATCCTTTTGACGCCACGGGGTGAGATCTTGTGTGGAACCCCAGCTCGAGGGAGATTATCAGTGGTCTTGTATGTCTTCCATTTCCTAATAATTGCTCCCACAGTTGATTTCTTCAAACCAAGCTGCTTACCTATTGCAGATTCAGTCTTCCCAGCCTGGTGCAGGTCTACAATTTTGTTTCTGGTGTCCTTTGACAGCTCTTTGGTCTTGGCCATAGTGGAGTTTGGAGTGTGACTGTTTGAGGTTGTGGACAGGTGTCTTTTATACTGATAACAAGTTCAAACAGGTAACATTAATACAGGTAACGAGTGGAGGACAGAGGAGCCTCTTTTAAAGAAGAAGTTACATGTCTGTGAGAGCCAGAAATCTTGCTTGTTTGTAGGTGACCAAATACTTATTTTCCACCATAATTTGCAAATAAATTCATTAAAAATCCTACAATGTGATTTTCTGGATTTTTTTTAATTCTCGTTTTGTCTGTCATAGTTGAAGTGTACCTATGATGAAAATTACAGGCCTCTCATCTTTTTAAGTGGGAGAACTTGCACAATTGGTGGCTGACTAAATACTTTTTTGCCCCACTGTATATCCCTTCGTACATCAGCTGATATCTCAAAGTGCTGCACAGAAACCCAGCCTAAAACCCCCAAACAGCAAGCAATGCAGGTGTTGAAGCACGTTGGCTAGGAAAAACTCCCTAGAAAGGCCAAAACCTAGGAAGAAACCTAGAGGAACCAGGCTATGAGGGGTGACCAGTCCTCTTCTGGCTGTGCCGGGTGGAGATTATAACCGAATATGGCCAAGATGTTCGTAAATGACCAGCATGGTCAAATAATAGGTCTGGGAAAGGGTAGCACGTCCGGTGAACAGGTCAGGATTCCATAGCCGCAGGCAGAACAGTTGAAACTGGAGCTGCAGCATGGCCAGGTGGACTGGGGACAGCAAGGAGTCATCATGCCAGGTAGTCCTGAGGCATGGTCCTAGGGCTCAAGTCCTCCAAGAGAAAGAGAGAATTAGAGAGAGCATACTTAAATTCACACAGGACACCGGATAAGACAGGAGAAGTACTCCAGATATAACAAACTGGCCCTAGCCCCCCGACACAAACTACTGCAGCATAAATACTGGAGGTTGAGACAGGAGGGGTCAGGAGACACTGCCCCCATCCGATGATACCCCCGGACAGGGCCAAACAGGAAGGATATAACCCCACCCACTTTGCCAAGCACAGCCCCACACCACTAGAGGGATATCTTCAACCACCAACTTACCATCCTGAGACAAGGCTGAGTATAGCCCACAAAGATCTCTGCCACGGCCCAACCCAAGACAGGAAGATCACATCAGTGACTCAACCCACTCAAGTGACGCACCCCTCCTAGGGACGGCATGAATGAGCACCAGTAAGCCAGTGACTCAGCCCCTGTAATAGGGTTAGAGGCAGAGAATCCCAGTGGAAAGAGGGGAACCGGCCAGGCAGAGACAGCAAGGGTGGTTCTTTGCCCCAGAGTCTTTCCGTTCACCTTCACACTCCTGGGCCAGACTACATATGACCCACTGAAGAGATGAGTCTTCAGTAAAGACTTAAAAGTTGAGACCGAGTTTGCGTCTCTCCCATGGGTAGGCAGACCATTCCATAAAAATGGAGCTCTATAGGAGAAAGCCCTGCCTCCAGCTGTTTGCTTAGAAATTCTAGGGACAATTAGGAGGCCTGCGTCTTGTGACTAGCGTACGTGTAGGTATGTACGGCAGGACCAAATCGGAAAGATAGGTAGGAGCAAGCCCATGTAATGCTTTGTAGGTTAGCAGTACAACCTTGAAATCAGCCCTTGCCTTGACAGGAAGCTGGTGTAGGGAAGCTAGCACTGGAGTAATATTAAAATGTTTGGTTCTAGTCGGGATTCTAGCAACCGTATTTAGCACTAACTGAAGTTTATTTAGTGCTTTATCCGGGTAGCCAGAAAGTAGAGCATTGCAGTAGTCTAACCTAGAAGTAACAAAAGCATGGGTTTTTTCTGCATCATTTTTGGACAACGTTTCAGATTTTTTTCAATGTTACATAGATGGAAAAAACCTGTTGGCTTTGGGGATGACCAGTGAGATATACCTGCTGGAGTGCGTGCTATGGGTGGGTGTTGTTATGGTGACCAGTGAGCTGACATAGGCGGAGCTTTACCTAGCAAAGACTTATAGATGACCTGGAGCCAGTGGGTCTGGCGACGAATATGTAGCGAGGGCCAGCCGACTAGAGCATACAGGTCGCAGTGGTGGGTGGTATTTGGGGCTTTGGTGACAAAACGGATGGCACTGTGATAGACTGCATCCAGTTTGCTGAGTAGAGTATTGGAGGCTATTTTGTAAATGACATCGTCGAGGATCGGTAGGCTAGTCAGATTTACGAGGGTATGTTTGGCGGCGTGAGTGAAGGAGGCTTTGTTGCGCGATAGGAAGCCGATTCTAGATTTAATTTTGTATTGTTGATGTTTAATATGAGTCTGAAAGGAAAGTTTACAGTCTAGCCAGACACCTAGGTATTTGTAGAGTTCCACATATTCAGAACCGTCCAGAGTAGTGATGCTAGTCGGGCGGGCAGCGAACGGTTTGAAAAGCATGCATTTAGTTTACTAGCGTTTTAAGAGCAGTTGGAGGCCACGGAAAGAGTGTTGTATGGCATTGAATCTCGTTTGGAGGTTTATTAGCACAGTGTCCAAAGAAGGGCCAGATTTATACAGACTGGTGTCGTCTGCGTAGAGGTGGATCAGGGAATCACCCGCAGCAAGAGTGACATCGTTGATATATACAGAGAAAAGAGTCGGCCGGACTACAGGCCCTCTGATTTTACACACTGAACTCTGTCTGCGAAGTAGTTGGTGAACCAGGCGAGGCAGTCATTTGAGAAACCAAAGCTGTTGAGTCTACCAATAAGAATGCTGTGATTGACAGAGTCGAAGGCCTTGGCCAGGTTGATGAAGACGGCTGCACAGTACTGTCTTTTATCGATGGCGGTTATGATATCGTTTAGTACCTTGGGAACCAGATTGCACAGCGGAGAAGGTATGTTGGGATTCGAATGGTCAGTGATCTGTTTGTTAAGTTGGCTTTCGAAGACTTTAGAAAGGCAGGGTAGGTAGGATGGATATAGGTCTGTAACAGTTTGGGTCTAGAGTGTCACCCCCCTTTGAAGAGGGGAATGACGGCGGCAGCTCTTCCAATCTTTAGGGATCTCAGACGATACGGAAGAGAGGTTGAACAGACCGGTAATAGGGGTTGTCAACAATGGCGGCAGATAATTTTAGAGAGGGTCCAGATTGTCTAACCAGGTGATTTGTGGGTGTCCAGGTTCTTTGCCACTGGGGGGGGGGGTGTTCTGGAGCACCTGGAGAGCCAGGTCAAAGCAGTATCCCAGGAACACTCACCTGGCTGGGGCCAGAGTGACGGAGATGGTTGCGTTTTGTGGAGATGCAGTCTGTCGACTTCTACTCTGCTGAATAGGTGTTTCTTTCAAAAGAGGTGATCTCATGAGACAAACCTGTATACATGTAAAGGTTAACTATAGTAGTGGAGTGGAAGACATGGTTGTGCCAGGAGAAAGGCTCAAATAAGAGGTGGTAAGATGGATAGGGATGAGTGACAACCAGGGAAGGGGAGTCAGCTGACTATCCCTGGAGAGGCTCATCTGGCGGGTTTTGGTGGAGTCACGAGAGGGCCCTGGTGGCTGTGGTATTGGAGAGCCTAGGGCAGCAGGTGAGTCAACGAGACCAGCCAGGGTGAGCCAGCCCATAATTACAGCTCTTTTGGGTTTGGAGTGGCTGGCTGCTGAATGTGGCTGATCGCCTGCCGGATTAGAGACTAAAGGGAGGGGGGTTAACGCCACACACAGTCACTAATTAGGCCATCGGTCCCCCAATTCACCCCCCCCCCCCCCTCACCAGCTACAGGTGGAGAAACAGAGGGCACTGGGGAGCTTACTATAGCTGTTGCTACCCTGCATAGACTAGTTTACTAATGTTTGTCGGTCTCCATTTTATAAACTCTGACAAATATGTGTTCTGTTGTTTTTGAGAGGGTTTCTCCAAACGCTAATTCACTGGCTGCAACTACAGTAGGACGGAGACGAAGACGGGTCAAATGGCTTTCTCAAAAACAATTATATAGTGATATGTTGTCACCAGAGGTTACCTATCCATGTTTCAGACTATCCAGAGCCAGTCAAGGCACCGCCATTTTGTCTACTCTCTCAGAACACAGAGCAAACTGGATAGCTGTGTGGTGATTCTATTTTTAGCCAAATTTACTCAGTGATGTCAATGTGGGTAGATGCTGCAGTGGCCCCATCCCTACCCCGCCCCAGTATTACCAGGGACACTGAGGACATGGCGACGAAACCCACCCCAGCTGGGGAAGACACACACACACACACATACCACACGCACAGGGGACTGGTAAGGCGTGCGGGGGTGTGTGTGTTCACCCCCTTCGTCTCCCAGGGAGAGGGGGAAAATCAGAATAAATAAATGAGGAGGCCTCTTATGTAATAGTTTGGATGAGTCAAATCAAATTTATTTATATAGCCCTTCGTACATCAGCTGATATCTCAAAGTGCTGTACAGAAACCCAGCCTAAAACCCCAAACAGCAAGCAATGCAGGTTGTAGAAGCACGCGTGGTTGGCTAGGAAAAACCTCCCTAGAAAGGCCAATACCTAGGAAGAAAACCTAGAGAGGAACCAGGGCTCTGTGGGTGGTGGCCAGTCCTCTTCTGGCTGTGCCGGGTGGAGATTATAACAGAACATGGCCAAGATGTTCAAATGTTCATTAAATGACCAGCATGGTCGAATAATAATAAGGCAGAACAGTTGAAACTGGAGCAGCAGCACAGTCAGGTGGAAGTTGAAACTGGAGCAGCAGCATGGCCAGGTGGACTGGGGACAGCAAGGAGTCATCATGTCAGGTAGTCCTGGGGCATGGTCCTAGGGCTCAGGTCAGTTGGAAACTGGAACAGCCAGCATGGCCAGGTGGACTGGGGACAGCAAGGAGTCATCATGTCAGGTAGTCTGGGGCATGGTCCTAGGGCTTCAGGTCCTCCGAGAGAGAGAAAGAAAGAGAGAAGGAGAGAATTAGAGAACGCCACACTTAGATTCACACAGGACACCGAATAGGACAGGAGAAGTACTCCAGATATAACAAACTGACCCAGCCCCCCGACACATAAACTTACTGCAGCATAAATACTGGAGGCTGAGACAGGAGGGGTCAGGAGACACTGTGGCCCCATCCGAGGACACCCCCGGACAGGGCCAAACAGGAAGGATATAACCCCACCCACTTTGCCAAAGCACAGCCCCCACACCACTAGAGGGATATCTTCAACCACCAACTTACCATCCTGAGACAAGGCTGAGTATAGCCCACAAAGATCTCCGCCACGGCACAACCCAAGGGGGGGGGCGCCAACCCAGACAGGATGACCACAACAGTGAATACACCCACTCAGGTGACGCACCCCCTCCAGGGACGGCATGAGAGAGCCCCAGCAAGCCAGTGACTCAGCCCTGTAATAGGGTTAGAGGCAGAGAATCCCAGTGGAAAGAGGGGAACCGGCCAGGCAGAGACAGCAAGGGCGGTTCGTTGCTCCAGAGCCTTTTCGTTCACCTTCCACTCCTGGGCCAGACTACACTCCAATCATATGACCCACTGAAGAGATGAGTCTTCAGTAAAGACTTAAAGGTTGAAGGCCGAGTTTGCGTCTCTGACATGGGTAGGCAGACCGTTCCATAAAAATGGAGCTCTATAGGAGAAAGCCCTGCCTCCAGCTGTTTGCTTTAGAAATTCTAGGGACAATTAGGAGGCCTGCGTCTTGTACCGTAGCGTACGTGTAGGTATGTACGGCAGGACCAAATCAGAGAGATAGGTAGGAGCAAGCCCATGTAATGCTTTGTAGGTTAGCAGTAAAACCTTGAAATCAGCCCTTGCTTTGACAGGAAGCCAGGGTAGGGAGGCTAGCACTGGAGTAATATGATCAAATTTTTGGTTCTAGTCAGGATTCTAGCAGCCGTATTTAGCACTAACTGAAGTTTATTTAGTGCTTTATCCGGGTAGCCGGAAAATAGAGCATTGCAGTAGTCTAACCTAGAAGTGACAAAAGCATGGATTAATTTTTCTGCATCATTTTGGACAGAAAGTTTCTGATTTTTGCAATGTTACGTAGATGGAAAAAAGCTGTCCTCGAAATGGTCTTGATATGTTCTTCAAAAGAGAGATCAGGGTCCAGAGTAACGCCGAGGTCCTTCACAGTTTTATTTGAGACGACTGTACAACCATTAAGATTAATTGTCAGATTCAACAGAAGATCACTTTGTTTCTTGGGACCTAGAACAAGCATCTCTGTTTTGTCCGAGTTTAATAGTAGAAAGTTTGTAGCCATCCACTTCCTTATGTCTGAAACACATGCTTCTAGCGAGGGCAGTTTTGGGGCTTCACCATGTTTCATTGAAATGTACAGCTGTGTGTCATCCGCATAGCAGTGAAAGTTTACATTATGTTTTCGAATAACATCCCCAAGAGGTAAAATATAGAGTCCAAGCAATCAGGCTTCATTGTGGTTAGTCGTCAATCCTAACTGTTCAGAGTACAGCACACCACTTAAAAAGTAGGGAGAATGAATGAAACATCATCTACCTACAACTGGTTTAAAACTACCACTGAATCTCCTCTGGTGTCTACAGCAGTCTGTTAACATGTTAATCTCACTGAATCTCCTCTGGTGTCTACAGCAGTCTGTTAACATGTTATTGAACTGTGGTTAATCTGGCCAGCGCAAAATGGGTGTGTTTATCTGGATGTTGTCATTTGTTATACTACAGCTGATGGAGACTACAGTGTCAACTATTGAGGCGGTTCAGGTTTTCTGCCCAGAACAGGGGTTGTTCATTTGGGCAGGCAACAGAGAAAAGTTGTAAAATGTTTTTCAGCGGAAAACAAAAGAACGCAGTCCAGGTGGTCTCTCCAGGTTTCAGTCTGTTTCTTCCATCTAGTGCCACCCAAGTTCAGAGCCATTAGGCCAAGATTGTGTTAGTTCATCAGTCAGGGAGGCAGACTGGAGCCTCAGTCGTAGACTGGCCTGTAGATAGACCTCAGTGCAGTGTGGTCTCCTTTTTAGAAATCCTATTTCTGGGCCCAGTCCACCTCAGCAAGCTGCAGGTAGGTAATCAGTACCTTTCCTCCCCCTAGTCAAAGGCACGTGTGTGTGTGTGTGTGTGTGTGTGTGTGTGTACCACTCACCCCCGTATCTTGTTTCCTCTGGTCAGGCCCAGCTGCGAGCGTTCATCCCAGAGATGTTGAAGTATTCGACGGGCAGGGGCAAGCCTGGCTGGGGCAAGGAGAGCTGCAAGCCCATCTGGTGGCCAGAGGACATCCCCTGGGCCAACGTGCGCAGCGACGTGCGCACTGAGGAACAGAAACAGAGGGTGAGGTTGAAAACACACTTTCCCTGTGAATTGACTCCCTGGTATCATTACAATGTTCAATATGATAGAGAGGTAGGAGGATTGACTCCCTGGTATCATTACAATGTTGAATATGATAGAGAGGTAGGAGGATTGACTCCCTGGTATCATTACAATGTTGAATATGGTAGAGAGGTAGGACGTTGTGGAGGTTAAAGGGTCTTTGAGTGGAGACGGTTAGAGAATAATAACTTGGTGGGACAGAGTTCTACCAGGGACAATCCAACTATAATAACTTGGTGGGACAGAGTTCTACCAGGGACAATCCAACTATAATAACTGGTGGGACAGAGTTCTACCAGGACAATCCAACTATAATAACTTGGGACAGAGTTCTACCAGGGACAATCCAACTATAATAACTTGGGACAGAGTTCTACCAGGGACAATCCAGCTATAATAACATGGTGGGACAGAGTTCTACCAGGGACAATCCAACTATAATAACATGGTGGGACAGAGTTCTACCAGGGACAATCCAACTATAATAAACATGGGACAGAGTTCTACCAGGGACAATCCAACTATAATAACATGGGACAGAGTTCTACCAGGGACAATCCAACTATAATAACATGGTGGGACAGAGTTTCTACCCAGGACATCCAACTATAATAACTTGGTGGGACAGAGTTCTACCAGGGACAATCCAACTATAATAACATGGTGGGACAGAGTTCTACCAGGGACAATCCAACTATAATAACTTGGTGGACAGAGTTCTACCAGGGACAATCCAGCATAATAACATGGGACAGAGTTCTACCAGGGACAATCCAGCTATAATAACTTGGGGGGACAGAGTTCTACCAGGGACAATCCAACTATAATAACATGGACAGAGTTCTACCAGGGACAATCCAACTATAATAACTTGGTGGGACAGAGTTCTACCAGGGACAATCCAACTATAATAACATGGTGGGACAGAGTTCTACCAGGGACAATCCAACTATAATAACTTGGTGGGACAGAGTTCTACCGGACAATCCAACTATAATAACTTGGTGGGACAGAGTTCTACCAGGGACAATCCAACTATAATAACATGGGACAGAGTTCTACCAGGGACAATCCAGCTATAATAACTTGGTGGGACAGAGTTCTACCAGGGACAATCCAACTATAATAACATGGGACAGAGTTCTACCAGGGACAATCCAACTATAATAACTTGGTGGGACAGAGTTCTACCAGGGACAATCCAACTATAATAACTTGGTGGGACAGAGTTCTATACAGGGGACAATCCAACTATAATAACATGGGACAGAGTTCTACCAGGGACAATCCAACTATAATAACTTAGGGACAGAGTTCTACCAGGGACAATCCAGCTATAATAACTTGGTGGGACAGAGTTCTACCGGACAATCCAACTATAATAACTTGGTGGGACAGAGTTTCCTACCAGGGACAATCCAGGACTATAATAAATTGGTGGGACAGAGTTCTACCAGGGACAATCCAACTATAATAACTTGGTGGGACAGAGTTCTACCAGGACAATCCAACTATAACACCTGGTGGGACAGAGTTCTACCAGGGGACAATCCAACTATAATACTTTGGGGACCAGAGTTCTACCAGGGACAATCCAACTATAATAACTTGGGACAGAGTTCTACCAGGGACAATCCAACTATAATAACTTGGTGGGACAGAG
>NW_022263607.1:0-48815 GCF_002021735.2 Oncorhynchus kisutch
AAATGACCAATCATTTGAATTTACCACAGGTGGACTCCAATCAAGTTTGAAAACATCTAAGGATGATCAATGAAACAGGAATGAACCTGAGCTCAATTTCCAGCCTCATAGCAAAGGGTCTGAAAACGTATGTATATACGTTTTTTTTTAAATATTTTTTTCATTAATAAAAACTATATGTTATCGCTTTGTCATTATGGGTATTGTGTATAGTACCCATTAACACTAGCGGTCACATCAAGCAGCTGTAATGACAGAAAATAATCTAGGTAGACTGCAAGGTTTAGACAAAACTCAACTGTTTCAAACCAAATGCTAGCCTCTGGGCATTGGGAAATATTGAATATTGCAAAATGTTTCCGCACGTTTCGAACCGGGACCTTTCGCGTGTGAGGCGAATGTGATAACCACTACACTACGGAAACCTAATTTGTGGAAAACTAAGGGTGTGACTGACTTTCGCGTGTGAGGCGAACGTGATAACCGCTACACTACTGAAACTACAATACAAAAAGAGGAAGTCGTGGAAAATATTAGGAATGCCCACAAGTCTACCTCACATAATATCCCAAATTGAGTACCACAGAAAGAGCCATAATACCCAATAAAACTAGCGGTCTAACAGGAAAATGGTTCCAATCGTTTTCCACCATTCATATTCCCCACTGGGGATTTTAAAAACACTTGAAATAGGGCTGTGTTTCTTGTCAGCTTACCCTGGCATGGTAAACTATTTGAATCATTATGGACCTCAGACCACACGTAGCAGGAATGTATTCAGAGCGCCCAAGCTAGCCACACATGCAGAGTGCGTTACGCGAGTAAAAAAGGGTATGTCTGAATAGCAAATATTGAGAAATGCGAAGGAAAAGCATGAATTCAGAAAATTGGGACCGAGTCCTAAAGTGAATAGGCTTACTGTCCAATTTTTTTAAATATGTTTCCGCCCGGTCTCGAACCGGGGACCTTTCACGTGTTAAGCGAATGTGATAACCACTACACTACAGAAACCTAATGAGTGGAATTCAAAGGGTGTGACTGACTTTGGCTGGGTGGGACATTTATCGCTCTCAGAACCTAATGAAATCAGAAATTACTTAGTCCATTAATTAAGCAATAAGGCTTGAGAAGCCGGGAATTATTGTGTGCCGCCGGCTCTTGGAAGAGGCTTGGTGGTTCAAAACTTCTTCCATTTAAGAGTGATGGAAGCCACTGTGTTCTTGGGTACCTTCAATGCTGCAGAAATGACCAATCATTTGAATTTACCACAGGTGGACTCCAATCAAGTTAAAGAAATATCTAAGGATGATCAATGGAAACAGGATTGACCTGAGCTCAATTTCCAGCCCCATAGCAAAGGGTCTGAAAACGTATGTAAATAAGTTTTTTTAAATATTTTTTCATTAATAAAAACTATATGTTATCGCTTTGTCATTATGGGGTATTGTGTATAGTACCCATTAAAAACTAGCGGTCACATCAAGCAGCTGTAATGACAGAAAACAATCAACATTTTTGTTTGTTTACCTTGGATTATATTGCCATTTATTTGGATATATCCATTACAATGACCCTGATAAATGAATTTTCCTGGCTCAGAGAAGCTGTCAGTCTGGTCACATTCATACAGATCGCACGGAGGAGGTCCCCCAAAAAACGGCAACATTGATCCACAGGTCGGAGAGGTAGACAGCAAGGTTTAGACAAACCTCAACTGTTTCAAACCAAATGTTAGCCTCTGGGCATTGGGAAATATTGAATATTACAAAATGCTTCCGCCCGGTTTCGAACCGGGGACCTTTCGCGTGTGAGGCGAACGTGATAACCACTACACTACGGAAACCTAATGAGTGGAATTTAAAGGTTGTGGCTGACTTTACCTGGGTGGGACGTTTATCGCTCTCAGAACCTAATGAAATCAGAAATTACTTAGTCCATTAATTAAGCAATAAGGCTTGAGAAGCCGGGAATTATTGTGTGCCGCCGGCTCTTGGAAGAGGCTTGGTGGTTCAAAACTTCTTCCATTTAAGAGTGATGGAAGCCACTGTGTTCTTGGGTACCTTCAATGCTGCAGAAATGACCAATCATTTGAATTTACCACAGGTGGACTCCAATCAAGTTGAAAAAACATCTAAGGATGATCAATGGAAACAGGATGAACCTGAGCTCAATTTCCAGCCTCATAGCAAAGGGTCTGAAAACGTATGTATATACAGTTTTTTTTTAAATATTTTTTTCATTAATAAAAACTATATGTTATCGCTTTGTCATTATGGGGTATTGTGTATAGTACCCATTAACAACTAGCGGTCACATCAAGCAGCTGTAATGACAGAAAATAATCTAGGTAGACTGCAAGGTTTAGACAAAACTCAACTGTTTCAAACCAAATGCTAGCCTCTGGGCATTGGGAAATATTGAATATTGCAAAATGTTTCCGCACGGTTTCGAACCGGGGACCTTTCGCGTGTGAGGCGAATGTGATAACCACTACACTACGGAAACCTAATTTGTGGAAAACTAAGGGTGTGACTGACTTTCGCGTGTGAGGCGAACGTGATAACCGCTACACTACTGAAACTACAATACAAAAAGAGGAAGTCGTGGAAAATATTAGGAATGCCCACAAGTCTACCTCACATAATATCCCAAATTGAGTACCACAGAAAGAGCCATAATACCCATTAAAAACTAGCGGTCTAACAGGAAAATGGTTCCAATCGTTTTTCCACCATTCATATTCCCCACTGGGGATTTTAAAAACACTTGAAATAGGGGCTGTGTTTCTTGTCAGCTTACCCTGGCATGGTAAACTATTTGAATCATTATGGACCTCAGACCACACGTAGCAGGAATGTATTCAGAGCGCCCAAGCTAGCCACACATGCAGAGTGCGTTAAGCGACTAAAAAAGGTATGTCTGAATAGCAAATATTGAGAAATGCGAAGGAAAAGCATGAATTCAGAAAATTGGGACCGAGTCCTAAGTGAATAGGCTTACTGTCCAATTTTTTAAAATATGTTTCCGCCCGGTCTCGAACCGGGGACCTTTCACGTGTTAAGCGAATGTGATAACCACTACACTACAGAAACCTAATGAGTGGAATTCAAAGGGTGTGACTGACTTTGGCTGGGTGGGACATTTATCGCTCTCAGAACCTAATGAAATCAGAAATTACTTAGTCCATTAATTAAGCAATAAGGCTTGAGAAGCCGGGAATTATTGTGTGCCGCCGGCTCTTGGAAGAGGCTTGGTGGTTCAAAACTTCTTCCATTTAAGAGTGATGGAAGCCACTGTGTTCTTGGGTACCTTCAATGCTGCAGAAATGACCAATCATTTGAATTTACCACAGGTGGACTCCAATCAAGTTAAAGAAATATCTAAGGATGATCAATGGAAACAGGATGGACCTGAGCTCAATTTCCAGCCCCATAGCAAAGGGTCTGAAAACGTATGTAAATAAGTTTTTTTTAAATATTTTTTTCATTAATAAAAACTATATGTTATCGCTTTGTCATTATGGGGTATTGTGTATAGTACCCATTAAAAACTAGCGGTCACATCAAGCAGCTGTAATGACAGAAAACAATCAACATTTTTGTTTGTTTTACCTTGGATTATATTGCCATTTATTTGGATATATCCATTACAATGACCCTGATAAATGAATTTTCCTGGCTCAGAGAAGCTGTCAGTCTGGTCACATTCATACAGATCGCACGGAGGAGGTCCCCCAAAAAACGGCAACATTGATCCACAGGTCGGAGAGGTAGACAGCAAGGTTTAGACAAACCTCAACTGTTTCAAACCAAATGTTAGCCTCTGGGCATTGGGAAATATTGAATATTACAAAATGCTTCCGCCCGGTTTCGAACCGGGGACCTTTCACGTGTTAAGCGAATGTGATAACCACTACACTACAGAAACCTAATGAGTGGAATTCAAAGGGTGTGACTGACTTTGGCTGGGTGGGACATTTATCGCTCTCAGAACCTAATGAAATCAGAAATTACTTAGTCCATTAATTAAGCAATAAGGCTTGAGAAGCCGGGAATTATTGTGTGCCGCCGGCTCTTGGAAGAGGCTTGGTGGTTCAAAACTTCTTCCATTTAAGAGTGATGGAAGCCACTGTGTTCTTGGGTACCTTCAATGCTGCAGAAATGACCAATCATTTGAATTTACCACAGGTGGACTCCAATCAAGTTAAAGAAATATCTAAGGATGATCAATGGAAACAGGATGGACCTGAGCTCAATTTCCAGCCCCATAGCAAAGGGTCTGAAAACGTATGTAAATAAGTTTTTTTTAAATATTTTTTTCATTAATAAAAACTATATGTTATCGCTTTGTCATTATGGGGTATTGTGTATAGTACCCATTAAAAACTAGCGGTCACATCAAGCAGCTGTAATGACAGAAAACAATCAACATTTTTGTTTGTTTTACCTTGGATTATATTGCCATTTATTTGGATATATCCATTACAATGACCCTGATAAATGAATTTTCCTGGCTCAGAGAAGCTGTCAGTCTGGTCACATTCATACAGATCGCACGGAGGAGGTCCCCCAAAAAACGGCAACATTGATCCACAGGTCGGAGAGGTAGACAGCAAGGTTTAGACAAACCTCAACTGTTTCAAACCAAATGTTAGCCTCTGGGCATTGGGAAATATTGAATATTACAAAATGCTTCCGCCCGGTTTCGAACCGGGGACCTTTCGCGTGTGAGGCGAACGTGATAACCACTACACTACGGAAACCTAATGAGTGGAATTTAAAGGTTGTGGCTGACTTTACCTGGGTGGGACGTTTATCGCTCTCAGAACCTAATGAAATCAGAAATTACTTAGTCCATTAATTAAGCAATAAGGCTTGAGAAGCCGGGAATTATTGTGTGCCGCCGGCTCTTGGAAGAGGCTTGGTGGTTCAAAACTTCTTCCATTTAAGAGTGATGGAAGCCACTGTGTTCTTGGGTACCTTCAATGCTGCAGAAATGACCAATCATTTGAATTTACCACAGGTGGACTCCAATCAAGTTGAAAAAACATCTAAGGATGATCAATGGAAACAGGATGAACCTGAGCTCAATTTCCAGCCTCATAGCAAAGGGTCTGAAAACGTATGTATATACGTTTTTTTTTAAATATTTTTTTCATTAATAAAAACTATATGTTATCGCTTTGTCATTATGGGGTATTGTGTATAGTACCCATTAACAACTAGCGGTCACATCAAGCAGCTGTAATGACAGAAAATAATCTAGGTAGACTGCAAGGTTTAGACAAAACTCAACTGTTTCAAACCAAATGCTAGCCTCTGGGCATTGGGAAATATTGAATATTGCAAAATGTTTCCGCACGGTTTCGAACCGGGGACCTTTCGCGTGTGAGGCGAATGTGATAACCACTACACTACGGAAACCTAATTTGTGGAAAACTAAGGGTGTGACTGACTTTCGCGTGTGAGGCGAACGTGATAACCGCTACACTACTGAAACTACAATACAAAAAGAGGAAGTCGTGGAAAATATTAGGAATGCCCACAAGTCTACCTCACATAATATCCCAAATTGAGTACCACAGAAAGAGCCATAATACCCATTAAAAACTAGCGGTCTAACAGGAAAATGGTTCCAATCGTTTTTCCACCATTCATATTCCCCACTGGGGATTTTAAAAACACTTGAAATAGGGGCTGTGTTTCTTGTCAGCTTACCCTGGCATGGTAAACTATTTGAATCATTATGGACCTCAGACCACACGTAGCAGGAATGTATTCAGAGCGCCCAAGCTAGCCACACATGCAGAGTGCGTTAAGCGACTAAAAAAGGTATGTCTGAATAGCAAATATTGAGAAATGCGAAGGAAAAGCATGAATTCAGAAAATTGGGACCGAGTCCTAAGTGAATAGGCTTACTGTCCAATTTTTTAAAATATGTTTCCGCCCGGTCTCGAACCGGGGACCTTTCACGTGTTAAGCGAATGTGATAACCACTACACTACAGAAACCTAATGAGTGGAATTCAAAGGGTGTGACTGACTTTGGCTGGGTGGGACATTTATCGCTCTCAGAACCTAATGAAATCAGAAATTACTTAGTCCATTAATTAAGCAATAAGGCTTGAGAAGCCGGGAATTATTGTGTGCCGCCGGCTCTTGGAAGAGGCTTGGTGGTTCAAAACTTCTTCCATTTAAGAGTGATGGAAGCCACTGTGTTCTTGGGTACCTTCAATGCTGCAGAAATGACCAATCATTTGAATTTACCACAGGTGGACTCCAATCAAGTTAAAGAAATATCTAAGGATGATCAATGGAAACAGGATGGACCTGAGCTCAATTTCCAGCCCCATAGCAAAGGGTCTGAAAACGTATGTAAATAAGTTTTTTTTAAATATTTTTTTCATTAATAAAAACTATATGTTATCGCTTTGTCATTATGGGGTATTGTGTATAGTACCCATTAAAAACTAGCGGTCACATCAAGCAGCTGTAATGACAGAAAACAATCAACATTTTTGTTTGTTTTACCTTGGATTATATTGCCATTTATTTGGATATATCCATTACAATGACCCTGATAAATGAATTTTCCTGGCTCAGAGAAGCTGTCAGTCTGGTCACATTCATACAGATCGCACGGAGGAGGTCCCCCAAAAAACGGCAACATTGATCCACAGGTCGGAGAGGTAGACAGCAAGGTTTAGACAAACCTCAACTGTTTCAAACCAAATGTTAGCCTCTGGGCATTGGGAAATATTGAATATTACAAAATGCTTCCGCCCGGTTTCGAACCGGGGACCTTTCACGTGTTAAGCGAATGTGATAACCACTACACTACAGAAACCTAATGAGTGGAATTCAAAGGGTGTGACTGACTTTGGCTGGGTGGGACATTTATCGCTCTCAGAACCTAATGAAATCAGAAATTACTTAGTCCATTAATTAAGCAATAAGGCTTGAGAAGCCGGGAATTATTGTGTGCCGCCGGCTCTTGGAAGAGGCTTGGTGGTTCAAAACTTCTTCCATTTAAGAGTGATGGAAGCCACTGTGTTCTTGGGTACCTTCAATGCTGCAGAAATGACCAATCATTTGAATTTACCACAGGTGGACTCCAATCAAGTTAAAGAAATATCTAAGGATGATCAATGGAAACAGGATGGACCTGAGCTCAATTTCCAGCCCCATAGCAAAGGGTCTGAAAACGTATGTAAATAAGTTTTTTTTAAATATTTTTTTCATTAATAAAAACTATATGTTATCGCTTTGTCATTATGGGGTATTGTGTATAGTACCCATTAAAAACTAGCGGTCACATCAAGCAGCTGTAATGACAGAAAACAATCAACATTTTTGTTTGTTTTACCTTGGATTATATTGCCATTTATTTGGATATATCCATTACAATGACCCTGATAAATGAATTTTCCTGGCTCAGAGAAGCTGTCAGTCTGGTCACATTCATACAGATCGCACGGAGGAGGTCCCCCAAAAAACGGCAACATTGATCCACAGGTCGGAGAGGTAGACAGCAAGGTTTAGACAAACCTCAACTGTTTCAAACCAAATGTTAGCCTCTGGGCATTGGGAAATATTGAATATTACAAAATGCTTCCGCCCGGTTTCGAACCGGGGACCTTTCGCGTGTGAGGCGAACGTGATAACCACTACACTACGGAAACCTAATGAGTGGAATTTAAAGGTTGTGGCTGACTTTACCTGGGTGGGACGTTTATCGCTCTCAGAACCTAATGAAATCAGAAATTACTTAGTCCATTAATTAAGCAATAAGGCTTGAGAAGCCGGGAATTATTGTGTGCCGCCGGCTCTTGGAAGAGGCTTGGTGGTTCAAAACTTCTTCCATTTAAGAGTGATGGAAGCCACTGTGTTCTTGGGTACCTTCAATGCTGCAGAAATGACCAATCATTTGAATTTACCACAGGTGGACTCCAATCAAGTTGAAAAAACATCTAAGGATGATCAATGGAAACAGGATGAACCTGAGCTCAATTTCCAGCCTCATAGCAAAGGGTCTGAAAACGTATGTATATACGTTTTTTTTTAAATATTTTTTTCATTAATAAAAACTATATGTTATCGCTTTGTCATTATGGGGTATTGTGTATAGTACCCATTAACAACTAGCGGTCACATCAAGCAGCTGTAATGACAGAAAATAATCTAGGTAGACTGCAAGGTTTAGACAAAACTCAACTGTTTCAAACCAAATGCTAGCCTCTGGGCATTGGGAAATATTGAATATTGCAAAATGTTTCCGCACGGTTTCGAACCGGGGACCTTTCGCGTGTGAGGCGAATGTGATAACCACTACACTACGGAAACCTAATTTGTGGAAAACTAAGGGTGTGACTGACTTTCGCGTGTGAGGCGAACGTGATAACCGCTACACTACTGAAACTACAATACAAAAAGAGGAAGTCGTGGAAAATATTAGGAATGCCCACAAGTCTACCTCACATAATATCCCAAATTGAGTACCACAGAAAGAGCCATAATACCCATTAAAAACTAGCGGTCTAACAGGAAAATGGTTCCAATCGTTTTTCCACCATTCATATTCCCCACTGGGGATTTTAAAAACACTTGAAATAGGGGCTGTGTTTCTTGTCAGCTTACCCTGGCATGGTAAACTATTTGAATCATTATGGACCTCAGACCACACGTAGCAGGAATGTATTCAGAGCGCCCAAGCTAGCCACACATGCAGAGTGCGTTAAGCGACTAAAAAAGGTATGTCTGAATAGCAAATATTGAGAAATGCGAAGGAAAAGCATGAATTCAGAAAATTGGGACCGAGTCCTAAGTGAATAGGCTTACTGTCCAATTTTTTAAATATGTTTCCGCCCGGTCTCGAACCGGGGACCTTTCACGTGTTAAGCGAATGTGATAACCACTACACTACAGAAACCTAATGAGTGGAATTCAAAGGGTGTGACTGACTTTGGCTGGGTGGGACATTTATCGCTCTCAGAACCTAATGAAATCAGAAATTACTTAGTCCATTAATTAAGCAATAAGGCTTGAGAAGCCGGGAATTATTGTGTGCCGCCGGCTCTTGGAAGAGGCTTGGTGGTTCAAAACTTCTTCCATTTAAGAGTGATGGAAGCCACTGTGTTCTTGGGTACCTTCAATGCTGCAGAAATGACCAATCATTTGAATTTACCACAGGTGGACTCCAATCAAGTTAAAGAAATATCTAAGGATGATCAATGGAAACAGGATGGACCTGAGCTCAATTTCCAGCCCCATAGCAAAGGGTCTGAAAACGTATGTAAATAAGTTTTTTTTAAATATTTTTTTCATTAATAAAAACTATATGTTATCGCTTTGTCATTATGGGGTATTGTGTATAGTACCCATTAAAAACTAGCGGTCACATCAAGCAGCTGTAATGACAGAAAACAATCAACATTTTTGTTTGTTTTACCTTGGATTATATTGCCATTTATTTGGATATATCCATTACAATGACCCTGATAAATGAATTTTCCTGGCTCAGAGAAGCTGTCAGTCTGGTCACATTCATACAGATCGCACGGAGGAGGTCCCCCAAAAAACGGCAACATTGATCCACAGGTCGGAGAGGTAGACAGCAAGGTTTAGACAAACCTCAACTGTTTCAAACCAAATGTTAGCCTCTGGGCATTGGGAAATATTGAATATTACAAAATGCTTCCGCCCGGTTTCGAACCGGGGACCTTTCACGTGTTAAGCGAATGTGATAACCACTACACTACAGAAACCTAATGAGTGGAATTCAAAGGGTGTGACTGACTTTGGCTGGGTGGGACATTTATCGCTCTCAGAACCTAATGAAATCAGAAATTACTTAGTCCATTAATTAAGCAATAAGGCTTGAGAAGCCGGGAATTATTGTGTGCCGCCGGCTCTTGGAAGAGGCTTGGTGGTTCAAAACTTCTTCCATTTAAGAGTGATGGAAGCCACTGTGTTCTTGGGTACCTTCAATGCTGCAGAAATGACCAATCATTTGAATTTACCACAGGTGGACTCCAATCAAGTTAAAGAAATATCTAAGGATGATCAATGGAAACAGGATGGACCTGAGCTCAATTTCCAGCCCCATAGCAAAGGGTCTGAAAACGTATGTAAATAAGTTTTTTTTAAATATTTTTTTCATTAATAAAAACTATATGTTATCGCTTTGTCATTATGGGGTATTGTGTATAGTACCCATTAAAAACTAGCGGTCACATCAAGCAGCTGTAATGACAGAAAACAATCAACATTTTTGTTTGTTTTACCTTGGATTATATTGCCATTTATTTGGATATATCCATTACAATGACCCTGATAAATGAATTTTCCTGGCTCAGAGAAGCTGTCAGTCTGGTCACATTCATACAGATCGCACGGAGGAGGTCCCCCAAAAAACGGCAACATTGATCCACAGGTCGGAGAGGTAGACAGCAAGGTTTAGACAAACCTCAACTGTTTCAAACCAAATGTTAGCCTCTGGGCATTGGGAAATATTGAATATTACAAAATGCTTCCGCCCGGTTTCGAACCGGGGACCTTTCGCGTGTGAGGCGAACGTGATAACCACTACACTACGGAAACCTAATGAGTGGAATTTAAAGGTTGTGGCTGACTTTACCTGGGTGGGACGTTTATCGCTCTCAGAACCTAATGAAATCAGAAATTACTTAGTCCATTAATTAAGCAATAAGGCTTGAGAAGCCGGGAATTATTGTGTGCCGCCGGCTCTTGGAAGAGGCTTGGTGGTTCAAAACTTCTTCCATTTAAGAGTGATGGAAGCCACTGTGTTCTTGGGTACCTTCAATGCTGCAGAAATGACCAATCATTTGAATTTACCACAGGTGGACTCCAATCAAGTTGAAAAAACATCTAAGGATGATCAATGGAAACAGGATGAACCTGAGCTCAATTTCCAGCCTCATAGCAAAGGGTCTGAAAACGTATGTATATACGTTTTTTTTTAAATATTTTTTTCATTAATAAAAACTATATGTTATCGCTTTGTCATTATGGGGTATTGTGTATAGTACCCATTAACAACTAGCGGTCACATCAAGCAGCTGTAATGACAGAAAATAATCTAGGTAGACTGCAAGGTTTAGACAAAACTCAACTGTTTCAAACCAAATGCTAGCCTCTGGGCATTGGGAAATATTGAATATTGCAAAATGTTTCCGCACGGTCTCGAACTGGGGACCTTTCGCGTGTGAGGCGAAGTGATAACCACTACACTACGGAAACCTAATTTGTGGAAAACTAAGGGTGTGACTGACTTTCGCGTGTGAGGCGAACGTGATAACCACTACACTACTGAAACTACAATACAAAAAGAGGAAGTCGTGGAAAATATTAGGAATGCCCACAAGTCTACCTCACATAATATCCCAAATTGAGTACCACAGAAAGAGCCATAATACCCATTAAAAACTAGCGGTCTAACAGGAAAATGGTTCCAATCGTTTTTCCACCATTCATATTCCCCACTGGGGATTTTAAAAACACTTGAAATAGGGCTGTGTTTCTTGTCAGCTTACCCTGGCATGGTAAACTATTTGAATCATTATGTATCTCAGACCACACGTAGTAGGAATGTATTCAGAGCGCCCAAGCTAGCCACACATGCAGAGTGCGTTACGCGACTAAAAAGGTATGTCTGAATAGCAAATATTGAGAAAGTGCGAAGGAAAAGCATGAATTCAGAAAATTGGGACCGAGTCCTAAGTGAATAGGCTTACTGTCCAATTTTTTAAAATATGTTTCCGCCCGGTCTCGAACCGGGGACCTTTCGCGTGTTAAGCGGAACTGTTATAACCACTACACTACGGAAACCTAATGAGTGGAATTCAAAGGGTGTGGCTGACTTTGGCTGGGTGGGACAGTTTATCGCTCTCAGAACCTAATGAAATCAGAAATGACTTAGTCCATTAATTAAGCAATAAGGCTTGAGAAGCCGGGAATTATTGTGTGCCGCCGGCTCTTGGAAGAGGCTTGGTGGTTCAAAACTTCTTCCATTTAAGAGTGATGGAAGCCACTGTGTTCTTGGGTACCTTCAATGCTGCAGAAATGACCAATCATTTGAATTTACCACAGGTGGACTCCAATCAAGTTGAAGAAACATCTAAGGATGATCAATGGAAACAGGATGAACCTGAGCTCAATTTCCAGCCTCATAGCAAAGGGTCTGAAAACGTATGTAAATAAGTTTTTTTTAAATATTTTTTTCATTAATAAAAACTATATGTTATCGCTTTGTCATTATGGGGTATTGTGTATAGTACCCATTAACAACTAGCGGTCACAGCAAGCAGCTGTAATGACAGAAAATAATCTAGGTAGACTGCAAGGTTTAGACAAAACTCAACTGTTTCAAACCAAATGCTAGCCTCGGGGCATTGGGAAATATTGAATATTACAAAATGTTTCCGCACGGTTCGAACCGGGGACATTTCGCGTGTGAGGCGAATGTGATAACCACTACACTACGGAAACCTAATGTGTGGAAAACTAAGGGTGTGACTGACTTTCGCGTGTGAGGCGAACGTGATAACCACTACACTACTGAAACTACAATACAAAAAGAGGAAGTCGTGGAAAATATTAGGAATGCCCACAAGTCTACCTCACATAATATCCCAAATTGAGTACCACAGAAAGAGCCATAATACCCATTAAAAACTAGCGGTCAAACAGGAAAATGGTTCCAATCGTTTTTCCACCATTCATATTCCCCACGGGGGATTTTAAAAACACTTGAAATAAGGGCTGTGTTTCTTGTCAGCTTACCCTGGCATGGTAAACTATTTGAATCATTATGGACCTCAGACCACACGTAGCAGGAATGTATTCAGAGCACCCAAGCTCGCCACACATGCAGAGTGCGTTACGCGACTAAAAAAGGTACGTCTGAATAGCAAATATTGAGAAGTGCGAAGGAAAAGCATGAATTCCGAAATTGGGACCGAGTCCTAAGTGAATAGGCTTACTGTCCAATTTTTTTAAATAAGTTTCCGCCCGGTCTCGAACCGGGGACCTTTCGCGTGTTAAGCGAACTTGATAACCACTACACTACGGAAACCTAATGAGTGAAATTCAAAGGGTGTGGCTGACTTTGGCTGGGTGGGACATTTATCGCTCTCAGAACCTAATGAAATCAGAAATTACTTAGTCCATTAATTAAGCAATAAGGCTTGAGAAGCCGGGAATTATTGTGTGCCGCCTGCTCTTGGAAGAGGCTTGGTGGTTCAAAACTTCTTCCATTTAAGAGTGATGGAAGCCACTGTGTTCTTGGGTACCTTCAATGCTGCAGAAATGACCAATCATTTGAATTTACCACAGGTGGACTCCAATCAAGTTAAAGAAATATCTAAGGATGATCAATGTAAACAGGATGGACCTGAGCTCATTTCCCAGCCTCATAGCAAAGGTTCTGAAAACGTATGTAAATAAGTTTTTTTTTAAATATTTTTTTCATTAATAAAAACTATATGTTATCGCTTTGTCATTATGGGGTATTGTGTATAGTACCCATTAAAAACTAGCGGTCACATCAAGCAGCTGTAATGAGAGAAAACAATCTACATTTTAGTTTGTTTTACCTTGGATTATATTGCCATTTATTTGGATATATCCATTACAATGACCCTGATAAATGAATTTGCCTGGCTCAGAGAAGCTGTCAGTCTGGTCACATTCATACAGATTGCACGGAGGAGGTCCCCCATAAAACGGCAACATTGATCCACAGGTCGGAGAGGTAGACAGCAAGGTTTAGACAAACCTCCACTGTTTCAAACCAAATGTTAGCCTCTGGGCATTGGGAAATATTGAATATTACAAAATGCTTCTGCCCGGTTTCGAACCGGGGACCTTTCGCGTGTGAGGAGAACATTATAACCACTACACTACGGAAACCTAATGAGTGGAATTGAAAGGGTGTGGCTGACTTTGGCTGGGTGGGACGTTTATCGCTCTCAGAACCTAATGAAATCAGAAATGACTTAGTCCATTAATTAAGCAATAAGGCTTGAGAAGCCGGGAATTATTGTGTGCCGCCGGCTCTTGGAAGAGGCTTGGTGGTTCAAAACTTCTTCCATTTAAGAGTGATGGAAGCCACTGTGTTCTTGGGTACCTTCAATGCTGCAGAAATGACCAATCATTTGAATTTACCACAGGTGGACTCCAATCAAGTTGAAGAAACATCTAAGGATGATCAATGGAAACAGGATGAACCTGAGCTCAATTTCCAGCCTCATAGCAAAGGGTCTGAAAACGTATGTAAATAAGTTTTTTTTTAAATATTTTTTTCATTAATAAAAACTATATGTTATCGCTTTGTCATTATGGGGTATTGTGTATAGTACCCATTAACAACTAGCGGTCACAGCAAGCAGCTGTAATGACAGAAAATAATCTAGGTAGACTGCAAGGTTTAGACAAAACTCAACTGTTTCAAACCAAATGCTAGCCTCTGGGCATTGGGAAATATTGAATATTACAAAATGTTTCCGCACGGTTTCGAACCGGGGACCTTTCGCGTGTGAGGCGAATGTGATAACCACTACACTACGGAAACCTAATGTGTGGAAAACTAAGGGTGTGACTGACTTTCGCGTGTGAGGCGAACGTGATAACCACTACACTACTGAAACTACAATACAAAAAGAGGAAGTCGTGGAAAATATTAGGAATGCCCACAAGTCTACCTCACATAATATCCCAAATTGAGTACCACAGAAAGAGCCATAATACCCATTAAAAACTAGCGGTCAAACAGGAAAATGGTTCCAATCGTTTTTCCACCATTCATATTCCCCACGGGGGATTTTAAAAACACTTGAAATAAGGGCTGTGTTTCTTGTCAGCTTACCCTGGCATGGTAAACTATTTGAATCATTATGGACCTCAGACCACACATAGCAGGAATGTATTCAGAGCGCCCAAGCTAGCCACACATGCAGAGTGCGTTACGCGACTAAAAAAGGTATGTCTGAATAGCAAATATTGAGAAGTGCGAAGGAAAAGCATGAATTCCGAAATTGGGACCGAGTCCTAAGTGAATAGGCTTACTGTCCAATTTCTTTAAACTTGTTTCCGCCCGGTCTCGAACCGGGGACCTTTCACGTGTTAAGCGAACGTGATAACCACTACACTACAGAAACCTAATGAGTGGAATTCAAAGGGTGTGACTGACTTTGGCTGGGTGGGACATTTATCGCTCTCAGAACCTAATGAAATCAGAAATTACTTAGTCCATTAATTAAGCAATAAGGCTTGAGAAGCCGGGAATTATTGTGTGCCACCGGCTCTTGGAAGAGGCTTGGTGGTTCAAAACTTCTTCCATTTAAGAGTGATGGAAGCCACTGTGTTCTTGGGTACCTTCAATGCTGCAGAAATGACCAATCATTTGAATTTACCACAGGTGGACTCCAATCAAGTTAAAGAAATATCTAAGGATGATAAATGGAAACAGGATGGACCTGAACTCAATTTCCAGCCTCATAGCAAAGGGTCTGAAAACGTATAGAAATAGTTTTTTTTTAAATATTTTTTTCATTAATAAAAACTATATGTTATCGCTTTGTCATTATGGGGTATTGTGTATAGTATCCATTAAAAACTAGCGGTCACATCAAGCAGCTGTAATGACAGAAAACAATCTACATTTTAGTTTGTTTTACCTTGGATTATATTGCCATTTATTTGGATATATCCATTACAATGACCCTGATAAATGAATTTGCCTGGCTCAGAGAAGCTGTCAGTCTGGTCACATTCATACAGATCGCACGGAGGAGGTCCCCCAAAAAACGGCAACATTGATCCACAGGTCGGAGAGGTAGACAGCAAGGTTTAGACAAAACTCCACTGTTTCAAACCAAATGTTAGCCTCTGGGTATTGGGAAATATTGAATATTACAAAATGCTTCCGTCCGGTTTTGAACCGGGGACCTTTCGCGTGTGAGGAGAACGTTATAACCACTACACTACGGAAACCTAATGAGTGGAATTCAAAGGGTGTGGCTGACTTTGGCTGGGTGGGACGTTTATCGCTCTCAGAACCTAATGAAATCAGAAATTACTTAGTCCATTAATTAAGCAATAAGGCTTGAGAAGCCGGGAATTATTGTGTGCCGCCGGCTCTTGGAAGAGGCTTGGTGGTTCAAAACTTCTTCCATTTAAGAGTGATGGAAGCCACTGTGTTCTTGGGTACCTTCAATGCTGCAGAAATGACCAATCATTTGAATTTACCACAGGTGGACTCCAATCAAGTTGAAGAAACATCTAAGGATGATCAATGGAAACAGGATGAACCTGAGCTCAATTTCCAGCCTCATAGCAAAGGGTCTGAAAACGTATGTATATAAGTTTTTTTTTAAATATTTTTTTCATTAATAAAAACTATATGTTATCGCTTTGTCATTATGGGGTATTGTGTATAGTACCCATTAACAACTAGCGGTCACAGCAAGCAGCTGTAATGACAGAAAATAATCTAGGTAGACTGCAAGGTTTAGACAAAACTCAACTGTTTCAAACCAAATGCTAGCCTCTGGGCATTGGGAAATATTGAATATTACAAAATGTTTCCGCACGGTTTCGAACCGGGGACCTTTCGCGTGTGAGGCGAATGTGATAACCACTACACTACGGAAACCTAATTTGTGGAAAACTAAGGGTGTGACTGACTTTCGCGTGTGAGGCGAACGTGATAACCGCTACACTACTGAAACTACAATACAAAAAGAGGAAGTCGTGGAAAATATTAGGAATGCCCACAAGTCTACCTCACATAATATCCCAAATTGAGTACCACAGAAAGAGCCATAATACCCATTAAAAACTAGCGGTCGAACAGGAAAATGGTTCCAATCGTTTTTCCACCATTCATATTCCCCACTGGGGATTTTAAAAACACTTGAAATAGGGGCTGTGTTTCTTGTCAGCTTACCCTGGCATGGTAAACTATTTGAATCATTATGGACCTCAGACCACACGTACCAGGAATGTATTCAGAGCGCCCAAGCTAGCCACACATGCAGAGTGCGTTACGCGACTAAAAAAGGTATGTCTGAATAGCAAATATTGAGAAATGCGAAGGAAAAGCATGAATTCCGAAATTGGGACCGAGTCCTAAGTGAATAGGCTTACTGTCCAATTTTTTAAAATATGTTTCCGCCCGGTCTCGAACCGGGGACCTTTCACGTGTTAAGCGAACGTGATAACCACTACACTACAGAAACCTAATGAGTGGAATTCAAAGGGTGTGACTGACTTTGGCTGGGTGGGACATTTATCGCTCTCAGAACCTAATGAAATCAGAAATTACTTAGTCCATTAATTAAGCAATAAGGCTTGAGAAGCCGGGAATTATTGTGTGCCGCCGGCTCTTGGAAGAGGCTTGGTGGTTCAAAACTTCTTCCATTTAAGAGTGATGGAAGCCACTGTGTTCTTGGGTACCTTCAATGCTGCAGAAATGACCAATCATTTGAATTTACCACAGGTGGACTCCAATCAAGTTAAAGAAATATCTAAGGATGATCAATGGAAACAGGATGGACCTGAGCTCAATTTCCAGCCCCATAGCAAAGGGTCTGAAAACGTATGTAAATAAGTTTTTTTTAAATATTTTTTTCATTAATAAAAACTATATGTTATCGCTTTGTCATTATGGGGTATTGTGTATAGTACCCATTAAAAACTAGCGGTCACATCAAGCAGCTGTAATGACAGAAAACAATCAACATTTTTGTTTGTTTTACCTTGGATTATATTGCCATTTATTTGGATATATCCATTACAATGACCCTGATAAATGAATTTTCCTGGCTCAGAGAAGCTGTCAGTCTGGTCACATTCATACAGATCGCACGGAGGAGGTCCCCCAAAAAAAGGCAACATTGATCCACAGGTCGGAGAGGTAGACAGCAAGGTTTAGACAAACCTCAACTGTTTCAAACCAAATGTTAGCCTCTGGGCATTGGGAAATATTGAATATTACAAAATGTTTCCGCCCTGTTTCGAACCGGGGACCTTTCGCGTGTGAGGCGAACGTGATAACCACTACACTACGGAAACCTAAAGAGTGGAATTTAAAGGGTGTGGCTGACTTTGGCTGGGTGGGACGTTTATCGCTCTCAGAACCTAATGAAATCAGAAATTACTTAGTCCATTAATTAAGCAATAAGGCTTGAGAAGCCGGGAATTATTGTGTGCCGCCGGCTCTTGGAAGAGGCTTGGTGGTTCAAAACTTCTTCCATTTAAGAGTGATGGAAGCCACTGTGTTCTTGGGTACCTTCAATGCTGCAGAAATGACCAATCATTTGAATTTACCACAGGTGGACTCCAATCAAGTTGAAAAAACATCTAAGGATGATCAATGGAAACAGGATGAACCTGAGCTCAATTTCCAGCCTCATAGCAAAGGGTCTGAAAACGTATGTATATAAGTTTTTTTTTAAATATTTTTTTCATTAATAAAAACTATATGTTATCGCTTTGTCATTATGGGGTATTGTGTATAGTACCCATTAACAACTAGCGGTCACATCAAGCAGCTGTAATGACAGAAAATAATCTAGGTAGACTGCAAGGTTTAGACAAAACTCAACTGTTTCAAACCAAATGCTAGCCTCTGGGCATTGGGAAATATTGAATATTACAAAATGTTTCCGCACGGTCTCAAACTGGGGACCTTTCGCGTGTTAGGCGAACGTGATAACCACTACACTACGGAAACCTAATGTGTGGAAAACTAAGGGTGTGACTGACTTTCGCGTGTGAGGCGAACGTGATAACCACTACACTACTGAAACTACAATACAAAAAGAGGAGGTCGTGGAAAATATTAGGAATGTCCACAAGTCTACCTCACATAATATCCCAAATTGAGTACCACAGAAAGAGCCATAATACCCATTAAAAACTAGCGGTCGAACAGGAAAATGGTTCCAATCGTTTTTCCACCATTCATATTCCCCACTGGGGATTTTAAAAACACTTGAAATAGGGGCTGTGTTTCTTGTCAGCTTACCCTGGCATGGTAAACTATTTGAATCATTATGTATCTCAGACCACACATAGCAGGAATGTATTCAGAGCGCCCAAGCTAGCCACACATGCAGAGTGCGTTACGCGACTAAAAAAGGTATGTCTGAATAGCAAATATTGAGAAATGCGAAGGAAAAGCATGAATTCCGAAATTGGGACCGAGTCCTAAGTGAATAGGCTTACTGTCCAATTTTTTTTAAATATGTTTCCGCCCGGTCTCGAACCGGGGACCTTTCACGTGTTAAGCGAACGTGATAACCACTACACTACAGTAACCTAATGAGTGGAATTCAAAGGGTGTGACTGACTTTGGCTGGGTGGGACATTTATCGCTCTCAGAACCTAATGAAATCAGAAATTACTTAGTCCATTAATTAAGCAATAAGGCTTGAGAAGCCGGGAATTATTGTGTGCCGCCGGCTCTTGGAAGAGGCTTGGTGGTTCAAAACTTCTTCCATTTAAGAGTGATGGAAGCCACTGTGTTCTTGGGTACCTTCAATGCTGCAGAAATGACCAATCATTTGAATTTACCACAGGTGGACTCCAATCAAGTTAAAGAAATATCTAAGGATGATCAATGGAAACAGGATGGACCTGAGCTCAATTTCCAGCCCCATAGCAAAGGGTCTGAAAACGTATGTAAATAAGTTTTTTTTAAATATTTTTTTCATTAATAAAAACTATATGTTATCGCTTTGTCATTATGGGGTATTGTGTATAGTACCCATTAAAAACTAGCGGTCACATCAAGCAGCTGTAATGACAGAAAACAATCAACATTTTTGTTTGTTTTACCTTGGATTATATTGCCATTTATTTGGATATATCCATTACAATGACCCTGATAAATGAATTTTCCTGGCTCAGAGAAGCTGTCAGTCTGGTCACATTCATACAGATCGCACGGAGGAGGTCCCCCAAAAAAAGGCAACATTGATCCACAGGTCGGAGAGGTAGACAGCAAGGTTTAGACAAACCTCAACTGTTTCAAACCAAATGTTAGCCTCTGGGCATTGGGAAATATTGAATATTACAAAATGCTTCCGCCCGGTTTCGAACCGGGGAACTTTCACGTGTGAGGCGAACGTGATAACCACTACACTACGGAAACCTAATGAGTGGAATTTAAAGGGTGTGGCTGACTTTGGCTGGGTGGGACGTTTATCGCTCTCAGAACCTAATGAAATCAGAAATTACTTAGTCCATTAATTAAGCAATAAGGCTTGAGAAGCCGGGAATTATTGTGTGCCGCCGGCTCTTGGAAGAGGCTTGGTGGTTCAAAACTTCTTCCATTTAAGAGTGATGGAAGCCACTGTGTTCTTGGGTACCTTCAATGCTGCAGAAATGACCAATCATTTGAATTTACCACAGGTGGACTCCAATCAAGTTGAAAAAACATCTAAGGATGATCAATGGAAACAGGATGAACCTGAGCTCAATTTCCAGCCTCATAGCAAAGGGTCTGAAAACGTATGTATATACGTTTTTTTTAAAATATTTTTTTCATTAATAAAAACTATATGTTATCGCTTTGTCATTATGGGGTATTGTGTATAGTACCCATTAACAACTAGCGGTCACATCAAGCAGCTGTAATGACAGAAAATAATCTAGGTAGACTGCAAGGTTTAGACAAAACTCAACTGTTTCAAACCAAATGCTAGCCTCTGGGCATTGGGAAATATTGAATATTACAAAATGTTTCCGCACGGTCTCAAACTGGGGACCTTTCGCGTGTTAGGCGAACGTGATAACCACTACACTACGGAAACCTAATGTGTGGAAAACTAAGGGTGTGACTGACTTTCGCGTGTGAGGCGAACGTGATAACCACTACACTACTGAAACTACAATTCAAAAAGAGGAAGTCGTGGAAAATATTAGGAATGCCCACAAGTCTACCTCACATAATATCCCAAATTGAGTACCACAGAAAGAGCCATAATACCCATTAAAAACTAGCGGTCAAACAGGAAAATGGTTCCAATCGTTTTTCCACCATTCATATTCCCCACGGGGGATTTTAAAAACACTTGAAATAAGGGCTGTGTTTCTTGTCAGCTTACCCTGGCATGGTAAACTATTTGAATCATTATGTATCTCAGACCACACGTAGCAGGAATGTATTCAGAGCGCCCAAGCTAGCCACACATGCAGAGTGCGTTACGCGACTAAAAAAGGTATGTCTGAATAGCAAATATTGAGAAGTGCGAAGGAAAAGCATGAATTCCGAAATTGGGACCGAGTCCTAAGTGAATAGGCTTACTGTCCAATTTTTTAAAATATCTTTCCGCTCGGTCTCGAACCGGGGACCTTTCGCGTGTTAAGCAAACATGATAACCACTACACTACGGAAACCTAATGAGTGGAATTCAAAGGGTGTGACTGACTTTGGCTGGGTGGGACATTTATCGCTCTCAGAACCTAATGAAATCAGAAATTACTTAGTCCATTAATTAAGCAATAAGGCTTGAGAAGCCGGGAATTATTGTGTGCCGCCGGCTCTTGGAAGAGGCTTGGTGGTTCAAAACTTCTTCCATTTAAGAGTGATGGAAGCCACTGTGTTCTTGGGTACCTTCAATGCTGCAGAAATGACCAATCATTTGAATTTACCACAGGTGGACTCCAATCAAGTTAAAGAAATATCTAAGGATGATCAATGGAAACAGGATGGACCTGAGCTCAATTTCCAGCCTCATAGCAAAGGGTCTGAAAACGTATGTAAACACGTTTTTTTTAAAATATTTTTTTCATTAATTAAAACTATATGTTATCGCTTTGTCATTATGGGGTATTGTGTATAGTACCCATTAAAAACTAACGGTCACATCAAGCAGCTGTAATGACAGAAAATAATCTAGGTAGACTGCAAGGTTTAGACAAAACTCAACTGTTTCAAACCAAATGCTAGCCTCTGGGCATTGGGAAATATTGAATATTACAAAATGTTTCCGCACGGTTTCGAACCGGGGACCTTTCGCGTGTGAGGCGAATGTGATAACCACTACACTACAGAAATCTAATGTGTGGAAAACTAAGGGTGTGACTGACTTTCGCGTGTGAGGCGAACGTGATAACCACTACACTACTGAAACTACAATACAAAAAGAGGAAGTCGTGGAAAATATTAGGAATGCCCACAAGTCTACCTCACATAATATCCCAAATTGAGTACCACAGAAAGAGCCATAATACCCATTAAAAACTAGCGGTCAAACAGGAAAATGGTTCCAATCGTTTTTCCACCATTCATATTCCCCACGGGGGATTTTAAAAACACTTGAAATAAGGGCTGTGTTTCTTGTCAGCTTACCCTGGCATGGTAAACTATTTGAATCATTATGGACCTCAGACCACACGTAGCAGGAATGTATTCAGAGCGCCCAAGCTAGCCACACATGCAGAGTGCGTTACGCGACTAAAAAAGGTATGTCTGAATAGCAAATATTGAGAAGTGTGAAGGAAAAGCATGAATTCCGAAATTGGGACCGAGTCCTAAGTGAATAGGCTTACTGTCCAATTTTTTTAAATATGTTTCCGCCCGGTCTCGAAACGGGGACCTTTCGCGTGTTAATCGAACGTGATAACCACTACACTACAGAAACCTAATGAGTGGAATTCAAAGGGTGTGACTGACTTTGGCTGGGTGGGACATTTATCGCTCTCAGAACCTAATGAAATCAGAAATGACTTAGTCCATTAATTAAGCAATAAGGCTTGAGAAGCCGGGAATTATTTTGTGCCGCCGGCTCTTGGAAGAGGCTTGGTGGTTCAAAACTTCTTCCATTTAAGAGTGATGGAAGCCACTGTGTTCTTGGGTACCTTCAATGCTGCAGAAATGACCAATCATTTGAATTTACCACAGGTGGACTCCAATCAAGTTAAAGAAATATCTAAGGATGATCAATGGAAACAGGATGGACCTGAGCTCAATTTCCAGCCTCATATCAAAGGGTCTGAAAACGTATGTAAATACGTTTTTTTTTAAATATTTTTTTCATTAATAAAAACTATATGTTATCGCTTTGTCATTATGGGGTATTGTGTATAGTACCCATTAAAAACTAGCGGTCACATCAAGCAGCTGTAATGACAGAAAATAATCTAGGTAGACTGCAAGATTTAGACAAAACTCAACTGTTTCAAACCAAATGCTAGCCTCTGGGCATTGGGAAATATTGAATATTACAAAATGTTTCCGCACGGTTTCGAACCGGGGACCTTTCGCGTGTTAAGTGAACTTGATAACCACTACACTACAGAAACCTAATGAGTTGAATTCAAAGGGTGTGACTGACTTTGGCTGGGTGGGACGCCGGATACCAGACAGCATGCCCTCCGATTTGACGCACTGAACTCTGTCTGCAAAGTAATTGGTGAACCAGGCAAGGCAGTCATCCGAAAAACCGAGGCTCCTGAGTCTGCCGATAAGAATATGGTGATTGACAGAGTCGAAAGCCTTGGCAAGGTCGATGAAGACGGCTGCACAGTACTGTCTTTTATCGATGGCGGTTATGATATCGTTGAGTACCTTGAGTGTGGCTGAGGTGCACCCATGACCGGCTCGGAAACCAGATTGCACAGCGGAGAAGGTGCGGTGGGATTCGAGATGGTCAGTGACCTGTTTGTTGACTTGGCTTTCGAAGACCTTAGATAGGCAGGGCAGGATGGATATAGGTCTGTAACAGTTTGGGTCCAGGGTGTCTCCCCCTTTGAAGAGGGGGATGACTGCGGCAGCTTTCCAATCCTTGGGGATCTCAGACGATATGAAAGAGAGGTTGAACAGGCTGGTAATAGGGGTTGCGACAATGGCGGCTGATAGTTTCAGAAATAGAGGGTCCAGATTGTCAAGCCCAGCTGATTTGTACGGGTCCAGGTTTTGCAGCTCTTTCAGAACATCTGCTATCTGGATTTGGTTAAAGGAGAACCTGGAGAGGCTTGGGCGAGGAGCTGCGGGGGGGGCGGAGCTGTTGGCCGAGGTTGAAGTAGCCAGGCGGAAGGCATGGCCAGCCGTTGAGAAATGCTTATTGAAGTTTTCGATAATCATGGATTTATCAGTGGTGACCGTGTTACCTAGCCTCAGTGCAGTGGGCAGCTGGGAGGAGGTGCTCTTGTTCTCCATGGACTTCACGGTGTCCCAGAACTTTTTGGAGTTGGAGCTACAGGATGCAAACTTCTGCCTGAAGAAGCTGGCCTTAGCTGACTGCGTGTATTGGTTCCGGACTTCCCTGAACAGTTGCATATCACAGGGACTATTCGATGCTATTGCAGTCCGCCACAGGATGTTTTTGTGCTGGTCGAGGGCCGTCAGGTCTGGGGTGAACCAAGGGCTGTATCTGTTCTTAGTTCTGCATTTTTTGAACGGAGCATGCTTATCTAAAATGGTGAGGAAGTTACTTTTAAAGAATGACCAGGCATCCTCAACTGACGGGATGAGGTCGATGTCCTTCCAGGATACCCGGGCCAGGTCGATTAGAAAGGCCTGCTCACAGAAGTGTTTTAGGGAGCGTTTGACAGTGATGAGGGGTGGTCGTTTGACTGCGGCTCCGTAGCGGATACAGGCAATGAGGCAGTGATCGCTGAGATCCTGGTTGAAGACAGCGGAGGTGTATTTGGAGGGCCAGTTGGTCAGGATGACGTCTATGAGGGTGCCCTTGTTTACAGAGTTAGGGTTGTACCTGGTGGGTTCCTTGATGATTTGTGTGAGATTGAGGGCATCTAGCTTAGATTGTAGGACTGGCGAGGTGTTAAGCATATCCCAGTTTAGGTCACCTAACAGAACAAACTCTGAAGCTAGATGGGGGGCGATCAATTCACAAATGGTGTCCAGGGCACAGCTGGGAGCTGAGGGGGGTCGGTAGCAGGCGGCAACCGTGAGAGACTTATTTCTGGAGAGAGTCATTTTCAAAATTAGTAGTTCGAACTGTTTGGGTATGGACCTGGAAAGTATGACATTACTTTGCAGGCTATCTCTGCAGTAAACTGCAACTCCGCCCCCTTTGGCAGTTCTATCTTGACGGAAGATGTTATAGTTGGGTATGGAAATCTCTGAATTTTTGGTGGCCTTCCTGAGCCAGGATTCAGACACAGCAAGGACATCAGGGTTAGCAGAGTGTGCTAAAGCAGTGAGTAAAACAAACTTAGGGAGGAGGCTTCTGATGTTGACATGCATGAAACCAAGGCTTTTTCGATCACAGAAGTCAACAAATGAGGGTGCCTGGGGACATGCAGGGCCTGGGTTTACCTCCACATCACCCGCGGAACAGAGAAGGAGTAGTATGAGGGTGCGGCTAAAGGCTATCAAAACTGGTCGCCTAGAGCGTTGGGGACAGAGAATAAGAGGAGCAGGTTTCTGGGCATGGTAGAATATATTCAGGGCATAATGCGCAGACAGGGGTATGGTGGGGTGCGGGTACAGCGGAGGTAAGCCCAGGCACTGGGTGATGATGAGGGAGGTTGTATCTCTGGACATGCTGGTAGTAATGGGTGAGGTCACCGCATGTGTGGGAGGTGGGACAAAGGAGTTATCAGGGGCGTGAAGAGTGGAACTAGGGGCTCCATTGTGAACTAAAACAATGATAACTAACCTGAACAACAGTATACAAGGCATATTGACATTTGAGAGAGACATACAGCGAGGCATACAGTAATCACAGGTGTTGAATTGGGAAAGCTAGCTAAAACAGTAGGTGAGACAACAGCTAATCAGCTAGCACAACAACAGCAGGTAAAATGGCGTAGACTAGGCAACGGGGCCAACAGATAGAACAAACAAGCAGAATGGAGTACCGTGATTAATGGACAGTCCAGCGTGCATCAGCTATGTAGCCAAGAGATCAGTGTCCAGGGGGCAGCGGTGGATGGGGCAGGGAAGCTGGCCTGGCGAGTGTTATCCAGGTTAAAAAAAGACTAACAATGACTAAATAGCTTGTAGCTAGTTAGCTGGTTAGCTTCTGGAGGTTCTTGAGTGTGTTCTAAAAATAAAATAAAAATAATAGTGATTCCGTATCACATTGGGTGAGGCAGGTTTCCGGAAGGTATAAACAAATTAAAAGTCAAAAGAGATAAAAAGTAAATATGGGTCCGGTGAGCGTTTGAGACGCGGCGATTCAGGCGGTTAGCAGGCCTGTGCTAACAAGCTAACAGTTTGTAGGCCCGGGCTAGACAAGGTAGCAGTTAGCGGGCCGGAGCTGGACAAGCTAGCAGTTAGCAGGCCGAATTAGCAAGCAGGGAGATAGCGAGGGCTAGAGAGTTAGCCTTTGGGGGACGTCGCGATGGGGTGAGTCTGTTTATTCCTCTTCATGCGATGACATCGGTAGACCGGTCGTGGGCCCGGGTATTGTAGCTCAGGAGTAGCACAGGTGCTACGGCCGGGCTAGCTTCAAGCTAAGTGGGTGGAAACGCTAGCCAGGAGTAATCCGAGGTTGCGGTTTAGCTAGATAGCTAGTTGCTGAAAAATCCAGCTGAAAGATGTTCCATTTGCGGTGGGAATCCGGGGATGAAAAATAAATAGGTCCGTTGTGCTCTGGTTAAAGTCGCGTTGTACGAACAGGCGAGAGCTTTCCGAACTACAGGTTAGCTGATGACCGGTTAGCTGGAGACCGCTAGCATACCCGCTGGTTAGCTGGCTAGCTTCAGTTGAGGGGTCCCGAAGTAAATATAAATACTTTAGGAAAAATAGCTACATTGGGTGAGTCGGGTTGCAGGAGAGTATTTGGAAGCTTAGGGTTTAGCAAAATGTTTTCAAAGAGATATGTGGAGAAAATATGTAAAAAACGAAAAATAAACGATATATACAGGGACACGACAGGACAGGACGACCTACTGCTACGCCATCTTGGGCTAATTACGGGGTATTATGGGGTATTGTGTATAGTACCCATTAAAAACTAGCGGTCACATCAAGCAGCTGTAATGACAGAAAATAATCTACATTTTAGTTTGTTTTACCTTGGATTATATTGCCATTTATTTGGATATATCCATTACAATGACCCTGATAAATGAATTTGCCTGGCTCAGAGAAGCTGTCAGTCTGGTCACATTCATACAGATCGCACGGAGGAGGTCCCCCAAAAAACGGCAACATTGATCCACAGGTCGGAGAGGTAGACAGCAAGGTTTAGACAAACCTCAACTGTTTCAAACCAAATGTTAGCCTCTGGGGATTGGGAAATATTGAATATTACAAAATGCTTCCGCCCGGTTTCGAACCGGGGACCTTTCGCGTGTGAGGCGAACGTGATAACCACTACACTACGGAAACCTAATGAGTGGAATTCAAAGGGTGTGGCTGACTTTGGCTGGGTGGGACGTTTATCGCTCTCAGAACCTAATGAAATCAGAAATTACTTAGTCCATTAATTAAGCAATAAGGCTTGAGAAGCCGGGAATTATTGTGTGCCGCCGGCTCTTGGAAGAGGCTTGGTGGTTCAAAACTTCTTCCATTTAAGAGTGATGGAAGCCACTGTGTTCTTGGGTACCTTCAATGCTGCAGAAATGACCAATCATTTGAATTTACCACAGGTGGACTCCAATCAAGTTAAAGAAATATCTAAGGATGATCAATGGAAACAGGATGGACCTGAGCTCAATTTCCAGCCTCATAGCAAAGGGTCTGAAAACGTATGTATATAAGTATTTTTTTAAATATTTTTTTCATTAATAAAAACTATATGTTATCGCTTTGTCATTATGGGGTATTGTGTATAGTACCCATTAACAACTAGCGGTCACATTAAGCAGCTGTAATGACAGAAAATAATCTAGGTAGACTGCAAGGTTTAGACAAAACTCAACTGTTTCAAACCAAATGCTAGCCTCTGGGCATTGGGAAATATTGAATATTACAAAATGATTCCGCACGGTTTCGAACCGGGGACCTTTCGCGTGTGAGGCGAACATGATAACCACTACACTACGGAAACCTAATGTGTAGAAAACTAAGGGTGTGACTGACTTTCGCGTGTGAGGCGAACGTGATAACCACTACACTACTGAAACTACAATACAAAAAGAGGAAGTCGTGGAAAATATTAGGAATGCCCACAAGTCTACCTCACATAATATCCCAAATTGAGTACCACAGAAAGAGCCATAATACCCATTAAAAACTAGCGGTCAAACAGGAAAATGCTTCCAATCGTTTTTCCACCATTCATGTTCCCCACGGGGGATTTTAAAAACACTTGAAATAAGGGCTGTGTTTCTTGTCGGCTTACCCTGGCATGGTAAACTATTTGAATCATTATGGACCTCAGACCATACATAGCAGGAATGTATGCAGAGCGCCCAAGCTAGCCACACATGCAGAGTGTGTTATGCAACTAAAAAAGGTAAGTCTGAATAGCAAATATTGAGAAGTGCGAAGAAAAAGCATGAATTCCGAAATTGGGACCGAGTCCTAAGTGAATAGGCTTACTGTCCAATTTGTTAAAATTTGTTTCGGCCCGGTCTCGAACCGGGGACCTTTCGCGTGTTAGGCGAACGTGATAACCACTACACTACGGAAACCTAATGTGAGGAAACATAAGCGTGTGGCTGACTTTGGCTGGGTGGGACATTTATCGCTCTCACAACCTAATGAAATCAGAAATTACTTAGTCCATTAATTAAGCAATAAGGCTTGAGAAGCCGGGAATTATTGTGTGCCGCCGTCTCTTGGAAGAGGCTTGGTGGTTCAAAACTTCTTCCATTTAAGAGTGATGGAAGCCACTGTGTTCTTGGGTACCTTCAATGCTGCAGAAATGACCAATCATTTGAATTTACCACAGGTGGACTCCAATCAAGTTAAAGAAATATCTAAGGATGATCCATGGAAACAGGATGGACCTGAGCTCAATTTCCAGCCTCATAGCAAAGGGTCTGAAAACGTATGTATATAAGTATTTTTTAAAATATTTTTTTCATTAATAAAAACTATATGTTATCGCTTTGTCATTATGGGGTATTGTGTATAGTACCCATTAACAACTAGCGGTCACATTAAGCAGCTGTAATGACAGAAAATAATCTAGGTAGACTGCAAGGTTTAGACAAAACTCAACTGTTTCAAACCAAATGCTAGCCTCTGGGCATTGGGAAATATTGAATATTACAAAATGATTCCGCACGGTTTCGAACCGGGGACCTTTCGCGTGTGAGGTGAACGTGATAACCACTACACTACGGAAACCTAATGTGTAGAAAACTAAGGGTGTGACTGACTTTCGCGTGTGAGGCGAACGTGATAACCACTACACTACTGAAACTACAATACAAAAAGAGGAAGTCGTGGAAAATATTAGGAATGCCCACAAGTCTACCTCACATAATATCCCAAATTGAGTACCACAGAAAGAGCCATAATACCCATTAAAAACTAGCGGTCAAACAGGAAAATGGTTCCAATCGTTTTTCCACCATTCATATTCCCCACGGGGGATTTTAAAAACACTTGAAATAAGGGCTGTGTTTCTTGTCAGCTTACCCTGGCATGGTAAACTATTTGAATCATTATGGACCTCAGACCACACGTAGCAGGAATGTATTCAGAGCGCCCAAGCTAGCCACACATGCAGAGTGCGTTACGTGACTAAAAAAGGTATGTCTGGATAGCAAATATTGAGAAGTGCGAAGGAAAAGCATGAATTCCGAAATTGGGACCGAGTCCTAAGTGAATAGGCTTACTGTCCAATTTTTTAAAATATGTTACCGCCCGGTCTCGAACCGGGGACCTTTCGCGTGTTAAGCAAATGTGATAACCACTACACTACAGAAACCTAATGAGTGGAATTCAAAGGGTGTGACTGACTTTGGCTGGGTGGGACATTTATCGCTCTCAGAACCTAATGAAATCAGAAATTACTTAGTTCATTAATTTAGCAATCAGGCTTGAGAAGCCGGGAATTATTGTGTGCCGCCGGCTCTTGGAAGAGGCTTGGTGGTTCAAAACTTCTTCCATTTAAGAGTGATGGAAGCCACTGTGTTCTTGGGTACCTTCAATGCTGCAGAAATGACCAATCATTTGAATTTACCACAGGTGGACTCCAATCAAGTTGAAGAAACATCTAAGGATGATCAATGGAAACAGGATGAACCTGAGCTCAATTTCCAGCCTCATAGCAAAGGGTCTGAAAACGTATGTAAATAAGTTTTTTTTTAAATATTTTTTTCATTAATAAAAACTATATGTTATCGCTTTGTCATTATGGGGTATTGTGTATAGTACCCATTAAAAACTAGCGGTCACAGCAAGCAGCTGTAATGACAGAAAATTATCTAGGTAGACTGCAAGGTTTAGACAAAACTCAACTGTTTCAAACCAAATGCTAGCCTCTGGGCATTGGGAAATATTGAATATTACAAAATGTTTCCGCACAGTTTCGAACCGGGGACCTTTCGCATGTGAGGCGAATGTGATAACCAATACACTACGGAAACCTAATGTGTGGAAAACTAAGGGTGTGACTGACTTTCGCGTGTGAGGCGAACGTGATAACCACTACACTACTGAAACTACAATACAAAAAGAGGAAGTCATGGAAAATATTAGGAATGCCCACAAGTCTACCTCACATAATATCCCAAATTGAGTACCACAGAAAGAGCCATAATACCCATTAAAAACTAGCGGTCAAACAGGAAAATGGTTCCAATCGTTTTTCCACCATTCATATTCCCCACGGGGGATTTTAAAAACACTTGAAATAAGGGCTGTGTTTCTTGTCAGCTTACCCTGGCATGGTAAACTATTTGAATCATTATGGACCTCAGACCACACGTAGCAGGAATGTATTCAGAGCGCCCAAGCTAGCCACACATGCAGAGTGCGTTACGCGACTAAAAAAGGTAAGTCTGAATAGCAAATATTGAGAAGTGCGAAGGAAAAGCATGAATTCCGAAATTGGGACCGAGTCCTAAGTGAATAGGCTTACTGTTCAATTTTTTAAAATATGTTTCCGCCCGGTCTCGAACCGGGGACCTTTCGCGTGTTAAGCGAACGTGTTAACCACTACACTACGGAAACCTAATGAGTGGAATTCAAAGGGTGTGGCTGACTTTGGCTGGGTGGGACGTTTATCGCTCTCAGAACCTAATGAAATCAGAAATTACTTAGTCCATTAATTAATCAATAAGGCTTGAGAAGCCGGGAATTATTGTGTGCCGCCGGCTCTTGGAAGAGGCTTGGTGGTTCAAAACTTCTTCCATTTAAGAGTGATGGAAGCCACTGTGTTCTTGGGTACCTTCAATGCTGCAGAAATGACCAATCATTTGAATTTACCACAGGTGGACTCCAATCAAGTTGAAGAAACATCTAAGGATGATCAATGGAAACAGGATGAACCTGAGCTCAATTTCCAGCCTCATAGCAAAGGGTCTGAAAACGTATGTAAATACGTTTTTTTTTAAATATTTTTTTCATTAATAAAAACTATATGTTATCGCTTTGTCATTATGGGGTATTGTGTATAGTACCCATTAACAACTAGCGGTCACATCAAGCAGCTGTAATGACAGAAAATAATCTAGGTAGACTGCAAGGTTTAGACAAAACTCAACTGTTTCAAACCAAATGCTAGCCTCTGGGCATTGGGAAATATTGAATATTATAAAATGTTTCCGCACGGTTTCGATCCGGGGACCTTTCGCGTGTGAGGCGAATGTGATAACCACTACACTACGGAAACCTAATGTGTGGAAAACTAAGGGTGTGACTGACTTTTGCGTGTGAGGCGAACGTGATAACCACTACATTACTGAAACTACAATACAAAAAGAGGAAGTCGTGGAAAATATTAGGAATGCCCACAAGTCTACCTCACATAATATCCCAAATTGAGTACCACAGAAAGAGCCATAATACCCATTAAAAACTAGCGGTCAAACAGGAAAATGGTTCCAATCGTTTTTCCACCATTCATATTCCCCACGGGGGATTTTAAAAACACTTGATATAAGGGCTGTGTTTCTTGTCAGCTTACCCTGGCATGGTAAACTATTTGAATCATTATGGACCTCAGACCACACGTAGCAGGAATGTATTCAGAGCGCCCAAGCTAGCCACACATGCAGACTGCGTTACGCGACTAAAAAAGGTATGTCTGAATAGCAAATATTGAGAAGTGCGAAGGAAAAGCATGAATTCCGAAATTGGGACCGAGTCCTAAGTGAATAGGCTTACTGACCAATTTTTTTAAATATGTTTCCGCCCGGTCTCGAACCGGGGACCTTTCACGTGTTAAGCGAACGTGATAACCACTACACTACAGAAACCTAATGAGAGGTTTTCAAAGGGTGTGACTGACTTTGGCTGGGTGGGACATTTATAGCTCTCAGAACCTAATGAAATCAGAAATTACTTAGTCCATTAATTAAGCAATAAGGCTTGAGAAGCCGGGAATTATTGTGTGCCGCCGGCTCTTGGAAGAGGCTTGGTGGTTCAAAACTTCTTCCATTTAAGAGTGATGGAAGCCACTGTGTTCTTGGGTACCTTCAATGCTGCAGAAATGACCAATCATTTGAATTTACCACAGGTGGACTCCAATCAAGTTAAAGAAATATCTAAGGATGATCAATGGAAACAGGATGGACCTGAGCTCAATTTCCAGCCTCATAGCAAAGGGTCTGAAAACGTATGTAAATAAGTTTTTTTTTAAATATTTTTTTCATTAATAAAAACTATATGTTATCGCTTTGTCATTATGGGGTATTGTGTATAGTACCCATTAAAAACTAGCGGTCACATCAAGCAGCTGTAATGACAGAAAATAATCTAGGTAGACTGCAAGGTTTAGACAAAACTCAACTGTTTCAAACCAAATGCTAGCCTCTGGGCATTGGGAAATATTGAATATTACGAAATGTTTCCGCACGGTTTCGAACCGGGGACCTTTCGCGTGTGAGGTGAACGTGATAACCACGACACTACAGAAACCTAATGTGTGCAAAACTAAGGGTGTGACTGACTTTCGCGTGTGAGGCGAACGTGATAACCACTACACTACTGAAACTACAATACAAAAAGAGGAAGTCGTGGAAAATATTAGGAATGCCCACAAGTCTACCTCACATAATATCCCAAATTGAGTACCACAGAAAGAGCCATAATACCCATTAAAAACTAGCGGTCAAACAGGAAAATGGTTCCAATCGTTTTTCCACCATTCATATTCCCCACGGGGGATTTTAAAAACACTTGAAATAAGGGCTGTGTTTCTTGTCAGCTTACCCTGGCATGGTAAACTATTTGAATCATTATGGACCTCAGACCACACGTAGCAGGAATGTATTCAGAGCGCCCAAGCTAGCCACACATGCAGAGTGCGTTACGCGACTAAAAAAGGTATGTCTGAATAGCAAATATTGAGAAGTGCGAAGGAAAAGCATGAATTCCGAAATTGGGACCAAGTCCTAAGTGAATAGGCTTACTGTCCAATTTTTTAAAATATGTTTCAGCCCAGTCTCGAACCGGGGACCTGTCACGTGTTAAGCAAACGTGATAACCACTACACTACGGAAACCTAATGAGTGGAGTTCAAAGGGTGTGACTGACTTTGGCTCGGTGGGACATTTATCGCTCTCAGAACCTAATGAAATCAGAAATTACTTAGTCCATTAATTAAGCAATAAGGCTTGAGAAGCCGGGAATTATTGTGTGCCGCCGGCTCTTGGAAGAGGCTTGGTGGTTCAAAACTTCTTCCATTTAAGAGTGATGGAAGCCACTGTGTTCTTGGGTACCTTCAATGCTGCAGAAATGACCAATCATTTGAATTTACCACAGGTGGACTCCAATCAAGTTAAAGAAATATCTAAGGATGATCAATGGAAACAGGATGGACCTGAGCTCAATTTCCAGCCTCATAGCAAAGGGTCTGAAAACGTATGTAAATACGTTTTTTTTAAATATTTTTTTCATTAATAAAAACTATATGTTATCGCTTTGTCATTATGGGGTATTGTGTATAGTACCCATTAACAACTAGCGGTCACATCAAGCAGCTGTAATGACAGAAAATAATCTAGGTAGACTGCAAGGTTTAGACAAAACTCAACTGTTTCAAACCAAATGCTAGCCTCTGGGCATTGGGAAATATTGAATATTATAAAATGTTTCCGCACGGTTTCGATCCGGGGACCTTTCGCGTGTGAGGCGAATGTGATAACCACTACACTACGGAAACCTAATGTGTGGAAAACTAAGGGTGTGACTGACTTTTGCGTGTGAGGCGAACGTGATAACCACTACATTACTGAAACTACAATACAAAAAGAGGAAGTCGTGGAAAATATTAGGAATGCCCACAAGTCTACCTCACATAATATCCCAAATTGAGTACCACAGAAAGAGCCATAATACCCATTAAAAACTAGCGGTCAAACAGGAAAATGGTTCCAATCGTTTTTCCACCATTCATATTCCCCACGGGGGATTTTAAAAACACTTGATATAAGGGCTGTGTTTCTTGTCAGCTTACCCTGGCATGGTAAACTATTTGAATCATTATGGACCTCAGACCACACGTAGCAGGAATGTATTCAGAGCGCCCAAGCTAGCCACACATGCAGACTGCGTTACGCGACTAAAAAAGGTATGTCTGAATAGCAAATATTGAGAAGTGCGAAGGAAAAGCATGAATTCCGAAATTGGGACCGAGTCCTAAGTGAATAGGCTTACTGACCAATTTTTTTAAATATGTTTCCGCCCGGTCTCGAACCGGGGACCTTTCACGTGTTAAGCGAACGTGATAACCACTACACTACAGAAACCTAATGAGAGGATTTCAAAGGGTGTGACTGACTTTGGCTGGGTGGGACATTTATAGCTCTCAGAACCTAATGAAATCAGAAATTACTTAGTCCATTAATTAAGCAATAAGGCTTGAGAAGCCGGGAATTATTGTGTGCCGCCGGCTCTTGGAAGAGGCTTGGTGGTTCAAAACTTCTTCCATTTAAGAGTGATGGAAGCCACTGTGTTCTTGGGTACCTTCAATGCTGCAGAAATGACCAATCATTTGAATTTACCACAGGTGGACTCCAATCAAGTTAAAGAAATATCTAAGGATGATCAATGGAAACAGGATGGACCTGAGCTCAATTTCCAGCCTCATAGCAAAGGGTCTGAAAACGTATGTAAATAAGTTTTTTTTTAAATATTTTTTTCATTAATAAAAACTATATGTTATCGCTTTGTCATTATGGGGTATTGTGTATAGTACCCATTAAAAACTAGCGGTCACATCAAGCAGCTGTAATGACAGAAAATAATCTAGGTAGACTGCAAGGTTTAGACAAAACTCAACTGTTTCAAACCAAATGCTAGCCTCTGGGCATTGGGAAATATTGAATATTACGAAATGTTTCCGCACGGTTTCGAACCGGGGACCTTTCGCGTGTGAGGTGAACGTGATAACCACTACACTACAGAAACCTAATGTGTGCAAAACTAAGGGTGTGACTGACTTTCGCGTGTGAGGCGAACGTGATAACCACTACACTACTGAAACTACAATACAAAAAGAGGAAGTCGTGGAAAATATTAGGAATGCCCACAAGTCTACCTCACATAATATCCCAAATTGAGTACCACAGAAAGAGCCATAATACCCATTAAAAACTAGCGGTCAAACAGGAAAATGGTTCCAATCGTTTTTCCACCATTCATATTCCCCACGGGGGATTTTAAAAACACTTGAAATAAGGGCTGTGTTTCTTGTCAGCTTACCCTGGCATGGTAAACTATTTGAATCATTATGGACCTCAGACCACACGTAGCAGGAATGTATTCAGAGCGCCCAAGCTAGCCACACATGCAGAGTGCGTTACGCGACTAAAAAAGGTATGTCTGAATAGCAAATATTGAGAAGTGCGAAGGAAAAGCATGAATTCCGAAATTGGGACCAAGTCCTAAGTGAATAGGCTTACTGTCCAATTTTTTAAAATATGTTTCAGCCCAGTCTCGAACCGGGGACCTGTCACGTGTTAAGCAAACGTGATAACCACTACACTACGGAAACCTAATGAGTGGAGTTCAAAGGGTGTGACTGACTTTGGCTCGGTGGGACATTTATCGCTCTCAGAACCTAATGAAATCAGAAATTACTTAGTCCATTAATTAAGCAATAAGGCTTGAGAAGCCGGGAATTATTGTGTGCCGCCGGCTCTTGGAAGAGGCTTGGTGGTTCAAAACTTCTTCCATTTAAGAGTGATGGAAGCCACTGTGTTCTTGGGTACCTTCAATGCTGCAGAAATGACCAATCATTTGAATTTACCACAGGTGGACTCCAATCAAGTTAAAGAAATATCTAAGGATGATCAATGGAAACAGGATGGACCTGAGCTCAATTTCCAGCCTCATAGCAAAGGGTCTGAAAACGTATGTAAATAAGTTTTTTTTAAATATTTTTTTCATTAATAAAAACTATATGTTATCGCTTTGTCATTATGGGGTATTGTGTATAGTACCCATTAACAACTAGCGGTCACATCAAGCAGCTGTAATGACAGAAAATAATCTAGGTAGACTGCAAGGTTTAGACAAAACTCAACTGTTTCAAACCAAATGCTAGCCTCTGGGCATTGGGAAATATTGAATATTACAAAATGTTTCCGCACGGTTTCGAACCGGGGACCTTTCGCGTGTGAGGCGAATGTGATAACCACTACACTACGGAAACCTAATGTGTGGAAAACTAAGGGTGTGACTGACTTTCGCGTGTGAGGCGAACGTGATAACCACTACACTACTGAAACTACAATACAAAAAGAGGAAGTCGTGGAAAATATTAGGAATGCCCACAAGTCTACCTCACATAATATCCCAAATTGAGTACCACAGAAAGAGCCATAATACCCATTAAAAACTAGCGGTCAAACAGGAAAATGGTTCCAATCGTTTTTCCACCATTCATATTCCCCACGGGGGATTTTAAAAACACTTGAATAAGGGCTGTGTTTCTTGTCAGCTTACCCTGGCATGGTAAACTATTTGAATCATTATGGACCTCAGACCACACGTAGCAGGAATGTATTCAGAGCGCCCAAGCTAGCCACACATGCAGAGTGCGTTACGCGACTAAAAAAGGTATGTCTGAATAGCAAATATTGAGAAGTGCGAAGGAAAAGCATGAATTCCGAAATTGGGACCGAGTCCTAAGTGAATAGGCTTACTGTCCAATTTTTTAAATATGTTTCCGCCCGGTCTCGAACCGGGGACCTTTCGCGTGTTAAGCGAACGTGATAACCACTACACTACAGAAACCTAATGAGAGGAATTCAAAGGGTGTGACTGACTTTGGCTGGGTGGGACATTTATCGCTCTCAGAACCTAATGAAATCAGAAATTACTTAGTCCATTAATTAAGCAATAAGGCTTGAGAAGCCGGGAATTATTGTGTGCCGCCGGCTCTTGGAAGAGGCTTGGTGGTTCAAAACTTCTTCCATTTAAGAGTGATGGAAGCCACTGTGTTCTTGGGTACCTTCAATGCTGCAGAAATGACCAATCATTTGAATTTACCACAGGTGGACTCCAATCAAGTTAAAGAAATATCTAAGGATGATCAATGGAAACAGGATGGACCTGAGCTCAATTTCCAGCCTCATAGCAAAGGGTCTGAAAACGTATGTAAATAAGTTTTTTTTTAAATATTTTTTTCATTAATAAAAACTATATGTTATCGCTTTGTCATTATGGGGTATTGTGTATAGTACCCATTAAAAACTAGCGGTCACATCAAGCAGCTGTAATGACAGAAAATAATCTAGGTAGACTGCAAGGTTTAGACAAAACTCAACTGTTTCAAACCAAATGCTAGCCTCTGGGCATTGGGAAATATTGAATATTACAAAATGTTTCCGCACGGTTTCGAACCGGGGACCTTTCGCGTGTGAGGCGAACGTGATAACCACTACACTACGGAAACCTAATGTGTGGAAAACTAAGGGTGTGACTGACTTTCGCGTGTGAGGCGAACGTGATAACCACTACACTACTGAAACTACAATACAAAAAGAGGAAGTCGTGGAAAATATTAGGAATGCCCACAAGTCTACCTCACATAATATCCCAAATTGAGTACCACAGAAAGAGCCATAATACCCATTAAAAACTAGCGGTCAAACAGGAAAATGGTTCCAATCGTTTTTCCACCATTCATATTCCCCACGGGGGATTTTAAAAACACTTGAAATAAGGGCTGTGTTTCTTGTCAGCTTACCCTGGCATGGTAAACTATTTGAATCATTATGGACCTCAGACCACACGTAGCAGGAATGTATTCAGAGCGCCCAAGCTAGCCACACATGCAGAGTGCGTTACGCGACTAAAAAAGGTATGTCTGAATAGCAAATATTGAGAAGTGCGAAGGAAAAGCATGAATTCCGAAATTGGGACCGAGTCCTAAGTGAATAGGCTTACTGTCCAATTTTTTAAAATATGTTTCCGCCCGGTCTCGAACCGGGGACCTTTCGCGTGTTAAGCGAACGTGATAACCACTACACTACAGAAACCTAATGAGTGGAATTCAAAGGGTGTGACTGACTTTGGCTGGGTGGGACATTTATCGCTCTCAGAACCTAATGAAATCAGAAATTACTTAGTCCATTAATTAAGCAATAAGGCTTGAGAAGCCGGGAATTATTGTGTGCCGCCGGCTCTTGGAAGAGGCTTGGTGGTTCAAAACTTCTTCCATTTAAGAGTGATGGAAGCCACTGTGTTCTTGGGTACCTTCAATGCTGCAGAAATGACCAATCATTTGAATTTACCACAGGTGGACTCCAATCAAGTTAAAGAAATATCTAAGGATGATCAATGGAAACAGGATGGACCTGAGCTCAATTTCCAGCCTCATAGCAAAGGGTCTGAAAACGTATGTAAATAAGTTTTTTTAAATATTTTTTCATTAATAAAAACTATATGTTATCGCTTTGTCATTATGGGGTATTGTGTATAGTACCCATTAAAAACTAGCGGTCACATCAAGCAGCTGTAATGACAGAAAATAATCTAGGTAGACTGCAAGGTTTAGACAAAACTCAACTGTTTCAAACCAAATGCTAGCCTCTGGGCATTGGGAAATATTGAATATTACAAAATGTTTCCGCACGGTTTCGAACCGGGGACCTTTCGCGTGTGAGGCGAACGTGATAACCACTACACTACGGAAACCTAATGTGTGGAAAACTAAGGGTGTGACTGACTTTCGCGTGTGAGGCGAACGTGATAACCACTACACTACTGAAACTACAATACAAAAAGAGGAAGTCGTGGAAAATATTAGGAATGCCCACAAGTCTACCTCACATAATATCCCAAATTGAGTACCACAGAAAGAGCCATAATACCCATTAAAAACTAGCGGTCAAACAGGAAAATGGTTCCAATCGTTTTTCCACCATTCATATTCCCCACGGGGGATTTTAAAAACACTTGAAATAAGGGCTGTGTTTCTTGTCAGCTTACCCTGGCATGGTAAACTATTTGAATCATTATGGACCTCAGACCACACGTAGCAGGAATGTATTCAGAGCGCCCAAGCTAGCCACACATGCAGAGTGCGTTACGCGACTAAAAAAGGTATGTCTGAATAGCAAATATTGAGAAGTGCGAAGGAAAAGCATGAATTCCCGAAATTGGGACCGAGTCCTAAGTGAATAGGCTTACTGTCCAATTTTTTAAAATATGTTTCCGCCCGGTCTCGAACCGGGGACCTTTCGCGTGTTAAGCGAACGTGATAACCACTACACTACAGAAACCTAATGAGTGGAATTCAAAGGGTGTGACTGACTTTGGCTGGGTGGGACATTTATCGCTCTCAGAACCTAATGAAATCAGAAATTACTTAGTCCATTAATTAAGCAATAAGGCTTGAGAAGCCGGGAATTATTGTGTGCCGCCGGCTCTTGGAAGAGGCTTGGTGGTTCAAAACTTCTTCCATTTAAGAGTGATGGAAGCCACTGTGTTCTTGGGTACCTTCAATGCTGCAGAAATGACCAATCATTTGAATTTACCACAGGTGGACTCCAATCAAGTTAAAGAAATATCTAAGGATGATCAATGGAAACAGGATGGACCTGAGCTCAATTTCCAGCCTCATAGCAAAGGGTCTGAAAACGTATGTAAATAAGTTTTTTTTAAATATTTTTTTCATTAATAAAAACTATATGTTATCGCTTTGTCATTATGGGTATTGTGTATAGTACCCATTAAAAACTAGCGGTCACATCAAGCAGCTGTAATGACAGAAAATAATCTAGGTAGACTGCAAGGTTTAGACAAAACTCAACTGTTTCAAACCAAATGCTAGCCTCTGGGCATTGGGAAATATTGAATATTACAAAATGTTTCCGCACGGTTTCGAACCGGGACCTTTCGCGTGTGAGGCGAACGTGATAACCACTACACTACGGAAACCTAATGTGTGGAAAACTAAGGGTGTGACTGACTTCGCGTGTGAGGCGAACGTGATAACCACTACACTACTGAAACTACAATACAAAAAGAGGAAGTCGTGGAAAATATTAGGAATGCCCACAAGTCTACCTCACATAATATCCCAAATTGAGTACCACAGAAGAGCCATAATACCCATTAAAACTAGCGGTCAAACAGGAAAATGGTTCCAATCGTTTTTCCACCATTCATATTCCCCACGGGGGATTTTAAAAACACTTGAAATAAGGGCTGTGTTTCTTGTCAGCTTACCCTGGCATGGTAAACTATTTGAATCATTATGGACCTCAGACCACACGTAGCAGGATGTATTCAGAGCGCCCAAGCTAGCCACACATGCAGAGTGCGTTACGCGACTAAAAAAGGTATGTCTGAATAGCAAATATTGAGAAGTGCGAAGGAAAAGCATGAATTCCGAAATTGGGACCGAGTCCTAAGTGAATAGGCTTACTGTCCAATTTTTTTAAAATATGTTTCCGCCCGGTCTCGAACCGGGGACCTTTCGCGTGTTAAGCGAACGTGATAACCACTACACTACAGAAACCTAATGAGAGGAATTCAAAGGGTGTGACTGACTTTGGCTGGGTGGGACATTTATCGCTCTCAGAACCTAATGAAATCAGAAATTACTTAGTCCATTAATTAAGCAATAAGGCTTGAGAAGCCGGGAATTATTGTGTGCCGCCGGCTCTTGGAAGAGGCTTGGATGGTTTCAAAACTTCTTCCATTAAGAGTGATGGAAGCCACTGTGTTCTGGGGTACCTTCAATGCTGGCAGCAATGACCAATCATTTGAATTTACCACAGGTGGACTCCAATCAAGTTAAAGAAATATCTAAGGATGATCAATGGAAACAGGATGGACCTGAGCTCAATTTCCAGCCTCATAGCAAAGGGTCTGAAAACGTATGTAAATAAGTTTTTTTTTAAATATTTTTTTCATTAATAAAAACTATATGTTATCGCTTTGTCATTATGGGGTATTGTGTATAGTACCCATTAACAACTAGCGGTCACATCAAGCAGCTGTAATGACAGAAAATAATCTAGGTAGACTGCAAGGTTTAGACAAAACTCAACTGTTTCAAACCAAATGCTAGCCTCTGGGCATTGGGAAATATTGAATATTACAAAATGTTTCCGCACGGTTTCGAACCGGGGACCTTTCGCGTGTGAGGCGAACGTGATAACCACTACACTACGGAAACCTAATGTGTGGAAAACTAAGGGTGTGACTGACTTTCGCGTGTGAGGCGAACGTGATAACCACTACACTACTGAAACTACAATACAAAAAGAGGAAGTCGTGGAAAATATTAGGAATGCCCACAAGTCTACCTCACATAATATCCCAAATTGAGTACCACGAAAAAGAGCCATAATACCCATTAAAAACTAGCGGTCAAACAGGAAAATTGTTCCAATCGTTTTCCACCATTCATGATCCCCACGGGGGATTTTAAAAACACTTGAAATAGGGCTGTGTTTTCTTGTCAGCTTACCCTGGCATGGTAAACTATTTGAATCATTATGGACCTCAGACCACGACGTAGCAGGAATGTATTCAGAGAGCGCCCAAGCTAGCCACACATGCAGAGTGCGTTACGCGACTAAAAAAGGTATGTCTGAATAGCAAATATTGAGAAGTGCGAAGGAAAAGCATGAATTCCGAAATTGGGACCGAGTCCTAAGTGAATAGGCTTACTGTCCAATTTTTTAAAATATCTTTCCGCCCGGTTTCGAACAGGGGACCTTTCGCGTGTTAAGCGAACGTGATAACCACTACACTACGGAAACCTAATGAGTGGAATTCAAAGGGTGTGACTGACTTTGGCTGGGTGGGACATTTATCGCTCGCAGAACCTAATGAAATCAGAAATTACTTAGTCCATTAATTAAGCAATAAGGCTTGAGAAGCCGGGAATTATTGTGTGCCGCCGGCTCTTGGAAGAGGCTTGGTGGTTCAAACTTCTTCCATTTAAGAGTGATGGAAGCCACTGTGTTCTTGGGTACCTTCAATGCTGCAGAAATGACCAATCATTTGAATTTACCACAGGTGGACTCCAATCAAGTTAAAGAAATATCTAAGGATGATCAATGGAAACAGGATGGACCTGAGCTCAATTTCCAGCCTCATATCAAAGGGTCTGAAAACATATGTAAATAAGTATTTTTTTAAATATTTTTTTCATTAATAAAACTATATGTTATCGCTTTGTCATTATGGGGTATTGTGTATAGTACCCATTAAAAACTAGCGGTCACATCAAGCAGCTGTAATGACAGAAAATAATCTAGGTAGACTGCAAGGTTTAGCCCAAAACTCAACTGTTTCAAGCCAAATGCTAGCCGCTCTGGGCATTGGGAAGTATTGAATATTACAAATGTTTCCGCAAGGGTTTCGAACCAGGGACCTTTCGCGTGTGAGGGGAATGTGATAACCCACTACACTACGGAAACCTATGTGTAGAAAAGCTAAGGGTGTGACCTGACCTTTCGCGTGTGAGGCGAACGTGATAACCACTAGCACTACTGAAAACGTACAATACAAAAAGAGGAAGTGGTGGCAAATAATAGGAATGCAACGAATTCTAACCACAGATAATATCCCAAAGTTCAGTACCACAGAAATAGCCATAATACCCGATTAAAAAACTAGCGGTCAAACAGGAAAAATGGTTCCAATCGTTTTTCCACAATTCATATTCCCCACGGGGGATTTTAAAAACACTTGAAATAAGGGCTGTGTTTCTTGTCGCTTACCCTGGCATGGTAACTATTTGAATCATTATTGGACCTCAGACCATACATAGCAGGAATGTATTCAGAGGGCCCAAGCTAGCCACCATGCAGATTGCGTACGCGACTAAAAAAGGTATGTCTGAATAGCAAATATTGAGAGGTGCGAAGAAAAGGCAAGCATGGAATTCCGAAACTTGGGACCGAAGTCCTAAGTGAATAGGCTTCTGTCCAATTTTTATAACATATGTTTCCGCCCGGTCTCGAACCGGGGACCTTTCGCGTGTTAAGCGAACGTGATAACCACTACACTACAGAAACCTAATGAGTGGAATTCAAAGGGGTGTGAGTGACTTTGGCTGGGTGGGACATTTATCGCTCTCAGAACGTAATGAAATCAGAAATTACTTAGTCCATTAATTAAGCAATAAGGCTTGAGAAGCCGGGAATTATTGTGTGCCGCCGGCTCTTGGAAGAGGCTTGGTGGTTCAAAACTTCTTCCATTTAAGAGTGATGGAAGCCACTGTGTTCTTGGGTACCTTCAATGCTGCAGAAATGACCAATCATTTGAATTTACCACAGGTGGACTCCAATCAAGTTAAAGAAATATCTAAGGATGATCAATGGAAACAGGATGGACCTGAGCTCAATTTCCAGCCTCATAGCAAAGGGTCTGAAAACGTATGTAAATACGTTTATTTTTAAATATTTTTTCATTAATAAAAACTATATGTTATCGCTTTGTCATTATGGGGTATTGTGTATAGTACCCATTAAAAACTAGCGGTCACATCAAGCAGCTGTAATGACAGAAAATAATCTAGGCAGACTGCAAGGTTTAGACAAAACTCAACTGTTTCAAACCAAATGCTAGCCTCTGGGCAGTGGGAAATATTGAATATTACAAAATGTTTCCGCACGGTTTCGAACCAGGGACCTTTCGCGTGTAAGGCGAATGTGATAACCACTACACTACGGAAACCTAATGTGTGGAAAACTAAGGGTGTGACTGACTTTCGCGTGTGAGGCGAACGTGATAACCACTACACTACTGAAACTACAATACAAAAAGAGGAAGTCGTGGAAAATATTAGGAATGCCCACAAGTCTACCTCACATAATATCCCAAATTCAGTACCACAGAAAGAGCCATAATACCCATTAAAAACTAGCGGTCAAACAGGAAAATGGTTCCAATCGTTTTTCCACCATTCATATTCCCCACGGGGGATTTTAAAAACACTTGAAATAAGGGCTGTGTTTCTTGTCAGCTTACCCTGGCATGGTAAACTATTTGAATCATTATGGACCTCAGACCACACGTAGCAGGAATATATTCAGAGCGCCAAGCTAGCCACACATGCAGAGTGCGTTACGCGACTAAAAAAGGTATGTCTGAATAGCAAATATTGAGAAGTGCGAAGGAAAAGCATGAATTCCGAAATTGGGACCGAGTCCTAAGTGAATAGGCTTACTGTCCAATTTTTTTAAATATGTTTCCGCCCGGTCTCGAACTGGGGACCTTTCGCGTGTTAAGCGAACGTGATAACCACTACACTACCGAAACCTAATGAGTTGAATTCAAAGGGTGTGACTGACTTTGGCTGGGTGGGACATTTATCGCTCTCAGAACGTAATGAAATCAGAAATTACTTAGTCCATTAATTAAGCAATAAGGCTTGAGAAGCCGGGAATTATTGTGTGCCGCCGGCTCTTGGAAGAGGCTTGGTGGTTCAAAACTTCTTCCATTTAAGAGTGATGGAAGCCACTGTGTTCTTGGGTACCTTCATGCTGCAGAAATGACCAATCATTTGAATTTACCACAGGTGGACTCCAATCAAGTTAAAGAAATATCTAAGGATGATCAATGGAAACAGGATGGACCTGAGCTCAATTTCCAGCCTCATAGCAAAGGGTCTGAAAACGTATGTAAATAAGTTTTTTTTAAATATTTTTTCATTAATAAAAATTATATGTTATCGCTTTGTCATTATGGGGTATTGTGTATAGTACCCATTAAAAACTAGCGGTCACATCAAGCAGCTGTAATGACAGAAAATAATCTAGGTAGACTGCAAGGTTTAGACAAAACTCAACTGTTTTAAACCAAATGCTAGCCTCTGGGCATTGGGAAATATTGAATATTACAAATGTTTCCGCATGGTTTCGAACCAGGGACCTTTCGCGTGTGAGGCGAATGTGATAACCACTACACTACAGAAACCTAATGTGTGGAAAATTAAGGTGTGACTGACTTTCGCGTGTGAGGTGTTAGTAATTTGGTATGTAGACGGACGAGTCGGTCAAGGATCGATTCAGACAAGGTGGTAAATTGTATGACAAGCTACAGTTTATTCAGAGTAAAGATATCTAGAACAGCGTAATTACGGCTCTCCCGCTGGTTCGTACGGAAGCGCAGACGAAGAAGAGGCCGTTACAATCAGTACACCACTATTATATAGAAAAGAAAGTAGGTGATTCTGGAAGATCGGATCTTTGGATTGGTTCAGCTGGGGTGTAGTCTGTAGTCTTCCGCCATTGGCTCAGTAGTCTGTCGTCATCGTAAATCCTCTTCGGGCATTCAACGTTCAGAGACAACGGAGATCATGTGTGTGTGCGCTGGTTTTGGCCATTAGTGTAATGGGGAGCTATCCTGTAGGGGACCCCACAGGCTCAGCTCTGAGTTGTAGCCCCCCCTTAACAATAGTTTGGTCACCTACATAAGAATTAGCATTTCTCTACAAAACCCTCTCTTCACGTCTCACCAGAGACGTGACACAACCTAACTGGATCCAGACACAAAGAGAAACTTCTCCCAAGGGGACTATGAAATAAGGCACGGTTTTAAACAGAAACTAGATATATATGTATTACATCATGTTCTCCATTCAATCCCACTATGTACTAAGTTGGCTACCAGCCACCTAGAACTTACAACCCTCATTTTACAGAGCGGAGAACAACAGCTCAAAATAAAAGTAAATGCTTGTCTACATAAGCCAACTTTTTTCCCGCAGGAAAAAGTTGTGATTCCCTCTCTTCACATCTCCAAAGAGATGTGACTTAAACTAGGCAAGTCAGGCGGAATGATCCACTTGCATAACACATACATACATCCCCATAAGGCAACAGCAGATATAATGTAACCTAAATAGGCACTCTCCTCCTCATCCTCGAATTCATGTAGGTCTTTATCCAGCAGAGGAAACATCTGGGAAGGGGAGGAAGGGTCAAGGCTCTAGAGATAACCCTAGTGGCAAGGAACGGATGCATGGAATGCACAGCATCCACAGAGAACTAAAATGTCAGCGAACACCGAAATGGATACCAAAATGGAGGACACCAGGGTTTTATATTTACCAAACGCACTCATCCAGGAGTCCCACATCGAGGTATCCATCCCAGAATGAGATTTCATTTTACCATTAAGCGTCCTCAAACCTTCTAGGGCCATGGTCAAGCTACCATCGGAGGCTGCGTTATTAGGGATGAAAGTGCAACACTGTTCACCAAACATAGTACAAGCTCCACCTTTCTCCGCCAGTAGCATATCTACTGCAATGCGATTCTGGAATGTCATAAGAGAAGTTGCAGCCAGGCTCTCATGCTCCATACCGTTATCACGCACCTGGCTCCTGTTATCTAACAACAAAAAAAACGCTTGTTCTCGCAACCCCACGCTCTGAATGTGCCCTCCCTTCTGTATTTTTCCAGCATGAGAAAGTCCCCTGGCCCTGACACTTTTAACAATGTTTCAAGTCAGCTATGTTGCATAACACTTGCATACATCAACACAAGCCAACAGCAGATAATATTCAATCATATATATGGTAATGGCTTATAATGTAAAACACAGGAACCAATAATCCCTCTTTTTCACACCCCCCAGGGTGTGAACAAAAATTCAGCAATGAATCATATAACAGTCACAGAGTTTAAAATACCTTCATGTCAAAAGAGAACAGCTCATTCAAAAACAGAACATTAAAAAAAAAAAAATTGTGTGAATTTAAGTCCCCCTTTTGACACCCACAAGGGTGTCACTTAGCAAAACAGGATAACACTTTATTGTTTATTGACATGTAAGATACCGGATAAAACTTGGTCATGGAAAACAGAGTAAAGCAAAGCAAAGCATTATTATAAACCATCTGGTCCTCTCAGCTACTCCTATCCTGCACCAGTGGGCTTCATGCCACCCAGGGACTCAAAACCTTAACAACAGGGAGAACAAACATACTGGAAAGAAAACCCATCATAAAGATGTATAACAAGGAACTGTGGTGGTGTAAGATTTATTCTACTACCTCGCCCACAGCATACCATGGGTCATCCTCAGTCAGTCTCATCCTCCCCTGAAAGCATGCTTCAGTATCAGCATCTCCACTGGAGCATCAAGCAAAGGCATCATCATGCCTGAAGCCTTCACCACATCTGTAACAGACTTCTTAAAACACAGTATGATGCAAGCAGCACAACATGTCAAATAACAAAAATTAGGGTCAGAAATCCAGTAACCACCATTCTAGTTTACTTACCAAAACCAGGCTCCCACTCAAGAGAACAGGCCAGACTCCTCCACCCCCGCATGGTCCCATCTCAGCAGATAGTGCATCAAGCCCACTAAGGGCCTTAGATATACTACTATCTGGACTGGTGTTATTAGGAATATACGTGCAACATTGTTCACCGTACATCTTGCATACGCCCCCCTGACTGGCAGAGAGGCATATCCAAAGCAAGTCTATTCTGTCTGGCAACCCTAGATATGGGCCTCAAACTGTTCAGACATACCAGTGAGTGCATCACGGGGGTAATTAACAAAACGCTGTTGATCATAGTAGATGTAATGAATCCATGCAGTCTGTTGCATCCCATGGCTAGACCTATAATCCATCATTCCTGCCAAAGGCCTGAAGCTCATGAGGAACCCCACCGGCACTCCTAACAGGTTAGTGTGTATGTCAACTACATCCTCTGTCCATGGAGCACTACTTCTATGTCTCCCATGGGATGGAATGTTTTCAGGTTCCCTGGATACAGAACCCAACAACTGTTCAGCAGTAACATCAACAATGGTCAGTGGAATTATCAAACTGGTCAGAGCACACGTACCTTGCCAGTCTCCTCTAAGAAATGAGTCTCAGCACTCTTTTGGGTCCACAGATCCACCACACATCAGCCAGACCACTAGTTTGGTTTAGGCCTGTAAACTGGCCTGCAAGAGAATTAATGGGTATGTTACTACTGCAATCAGCTTCAGGGCAATCTCCCATAATCAATGCCATTACCTGTACCCGTGATGCAACTGTAATTGCCCCATATGCCTCAACACCAAGGGGCCCGATGAGGAGGTACTGTAGGAACACACAAGGTCAGAGGAACAGAGAGTTGAATTGGCCTCAACCAGGTAAAAACCTCTCAGAATACACAACCACCCCTCCTTTTCTCCTATAGCAATGGGTGTGTGCCAGAAGAGGTCTATCATGACCAATGTTTCATTATAACTCATGCAGTCCTTTCTTTTCAGGGTTCTTAACTGTAACCAATATAAGAAAGCCCAAATTGTCCCTACCAGCTGTGTGTT